>NW_020173922.1:607525-656579 GCF_003031525.2 Neophocaena asiaeorientalis asiaeorientalis | reverse complement strand
CCCACCCCCACCCCCCGGCGGTGCTGCCCTTCCTTCCATTCAGCAGTGTGGACTGCCCCTGCTCACCACACCTTTGCACGTGCCGTTCCCGCCACCTTGATCTCACTTCCTGGCCCCTCTGCTGGGCTTGCCATCAGGACGAGTTTGTGCAGGAAGCCTTCCCCGGCCAGCACTGCTCCATGCCAAGCCCTGTGCCCCCAACAGCCCTGACGTTCCCATTTCCTGCTCTCCGTCTCCTCCCTGCACCACCCAGCGCCAGAGGGAACACTCCATCACAGACAAGTCTACTGGACAGCACTGCACTGGACCATCAGCCCCACAAGGGCAGGGACGGAGTCTGTCCTGCCCCTCACTGTCACCCGGTGCCTGGAAGACAGTGGGAAGCCCCATGTGGGCTGAACAGGTGAGGCGGCGGCCGAGAGGGAAAGAAGTAGACGCAGGCAAGTGGGCCGAGGCCCATCTCCCGTGTGTAAGGGCTGCGCTTTAATAGACGTGGGCCTTCCACTCGGGGGCTGGCCATCGGAGGAAGACATCCCATCTAGAGAAGAACCACAGGGCTGGTACAGCAAAGGGAAGGCGGCCACCAGGGACAGGAATGTTCTTCCGCTGGCCCACCCCAGAGTACCCAGCACACAGTGCCAATCTTCCCTCCCAGTCCAATCCAGGAGGACAATCTGTCACATGGAGGGCAATCCCCTCCAAAGCCTCCCCAGTGAGAGGGAGGCTACACCCACACTACCCGGCCTCTCTCCCTGTCAGGCTAGGCAGCAGGGCCAGGCTCCGCCGCGGAGGGTCAATGCTTCGTGGCTAGACCCCCAACACCGAGCCAGCCAGACCTGGCCTTCAGGCCTGCCCAGGGCTTCACACTCGGGATCTCTGGACTCCCGTTGCTCCATGGGTTCCACCCAAATTCCTGAGGTCTGAATGTTCCCTGAGTATGTCAGGACACAGGTCACTGATGGGGAGCTGAGAGAGGAAACACAAGTCACAGACGCATCCTCCCCCCACCGGCCAGACTCCAGCACCCTACTCCAGAGCTGCCATACCTGAGTGGTCCTCCGACGACCAGGGGCAGCCCCGCCCTGGCGCCGAGACCTGGGGTGGGCCGGAGGGGAACGGACAGCCGAGGGGCAAGGTGCCAGCTCCAGTTACCACAGTGTTGTTAAAAGTCAACTGTCTCCCAGGGAGGTGTACATGGCTGTTTGCTTTACAATAATTTGTTAAACTGAATATTTTCTATATGTGTCGCATTTCACAATGTCTTAAAGATTAAAAAAAGGAAAGAGAAGGTAACCGTCTTTGTGGAATGTAAACCCTGGCGAATGCCAAACCTCAGACCGGTGCCAGAATCACCACCCAGGATTCGGCTGCTAACCGGGCCCTGTGCAGAGCAGCCCCATGAGTCAAGCAGCCCAGAGGGTCACGCTGCCCCTGGGACGTGTCAGCGGCAGGCCTGTGCTGATGGGGGACAAGGCTGTGCCCATCTCCAATCAAGTGCTTTTGTGGGGGGAGAGGGGAGAACCTGGGGAGGGCACACTGCTCTCTGGACCACCGCCACACAGCCTGCCAGCCTCTGGACCCCGGGAACCCACAACGTCCAGGTAGCAAAACTGGAGATGAACTGGGCCCTGAGGACTTCCTTCAGAAGAGAAAATAAAACACCACACAGAAAGCACGTAGTTCACACAGTGGCCACAGACACCCAGAAAGGCTCAGCCTTACTCTTCAGAGAAACGCAAATCAGAGCAGCAATAAGATACCCTTTTCACCCAACCTACTGGCAACAATTAAAGGGTGATAAGACAGCAGCAGGTAAAGAGGCAAAGGAGAAAAGTCCCTCACTTATCTAGGAGCGGAGTATGAATTACACATGCCTCTGGAGGGCCATCTGGCACTACCTGCCCGTATCTTATCAGTGCACGTCCATTTGGCAAATTCATTTCAAGGAAATACCTAAGGAGACAAATGGACAGGCAAAGATTTGGGTACACTGATATTCAGAGCAGCTCTTTTTACAGTAACAAAAAATTGGAAACATTCTAACCGTCCATTAATAAGGGCCTGGATTTATAAGTTATAGTATAACAGACACAATGCAGCTTGGTAAAGAGAAAGCAGTAGCTCCTAATTTATGAGTGAAGGATGTCCAGGATCTAGTAATGGGGGAAGGACGGGTCACAGAATAGTACAGTATAGCATGGTTTCACGTATATGTGAAGTGTGAGTATTTTGGCATACACACACGCATGATTCTAGGCATAATAATAGGCAAAACTATTGGAAGGATAAATGCTTGAGCAGCTATGGATGGAGAAGGCAGACTATGAGGGAGTTTCACTGACTTTGGATTGCTTTAAATTTTTATAACAATTATGTATTATCAAAGAGGTAATAACGATATCCCATTCCAATAAAGCACTATGTAAGAAAAAACAGGCCTACATCCCCGTGGACAGGAAGAACAAGAGAAGAAATGACAGCAACAAAATTTTGGAAACTAGAAAGCACATGGATGAGGGGAACTGACTTCACAGACCTAAGTAAAGTAAATCCTACGTTAGCAGTGAAGAAAGCCAAAAAGCTAACTGATGTTCACCCTAGAATTATACAAAGCCTTAGGAATTAGAGGCACCAGGGGCCTGTGAAAGGTAGGGCTGAGAGCAGGATGGTTGGCTGAAAGCCCTTATAACCCGCTTTTGGGTGTACAGATCCCCTCTCCAACTCTCTGCAGCCAGGTGACTGCACTCTCCTTGCTGGCAGAAGACGGGGGTATTCTTTTCTGTGAAGGGTTTAAAACAGGGACTCTGGCTGAGGGACACCAAGCACGGGTGAGAGCAGAGGTACCATACCAAAAACAGAGGAATTAAGTGACAGTTTACACTCTGAAGGTTGAGACCCTTCTTCCCCCATCAGATCCCCAGAATGCTGGGAGCCTGGCAGACATCCGCCGAGCTGCAGAATGGAGGTGGCTTCCCTGAGTCATCCCTCTAGCTCTAGAGAAAAGAGTCAGAAGTTCTACAAAAGGACTGCTGTTCTGTGAACAGCACATGTACACAGCTTCCAAGCAGCTTTTTAGTGAATATGAGTGGACAAGCAAGGATTATGAGACATCAGAGGAAACTCTCTGCTATCAAAGATAGAGGACAGGGACTTCCCTGGTGGCGCAGTGGTTAAGAATCCGCCTGCCAATGCAGGGGACACGGGTTCGAGCCCTGGTCCGGGAAGATCCCACATGCCGTGGAGCAACTAAGCCCGTGCGCCACAACTACTGAGCCTGCACTTTAGACCGCACAAGCCACAACTATTGAGCCCACACACCACAACTACTGAAGTCCACGCACCTAGAGCCCTAGAGTTCCACAACAAGGGAAGCCACCGCAACGAGAAGCCCGTGCACCACAACGAAGAGTAGCTCTCTCTCGCCAGAACTAGAGAAAGCCCGCATGCAGCAACAAAGACCCAACGCAGCCGAAAATAAATACATAAATAAATAGATTTATTTTAAAAGAAAAGATAGAGGATGAAATAAACAGAATAAAAAAGCAACTTGGAGGAAAGGGACAATGCAAGGAGAGTAAAACTTTAAAGAATAAGAATTAATGCAATAAGAAATGATGCTTCCAAAAAAAAAAAAAGAAATGATGCTTCCATGAAACCAGAATAGGATGCAACAAAGCAACAGCATGCAGAGAACAAAAGAGTTCCTGGAAATTAAAAATACGACAGCAGAAATGAAAACCTCAGTAGAAGGGATGAGAGATGTTGTTGAGAGAATCTCCCAGAAAGAACAGTAAAAAGAAAAGTAAAGGGCTACACTAAGAGCTTCAGCATCTAAATAATCAGATGTATCAGTTCTTACCACAACAATGCTCAATAATAAACAACTGTGATACCTCAGTAGCCCACAAGAATAAGCATCTATTGCTCACGCACCTGGGATGGTTGCTGATGTTAGCTGAGGGTTGGCTCTGCTCCACATGTCTCTCATCCTCCTCCTGGAACCAGTGGCTAACCTGGGTGCGTTCTTCTCACGGTGATGGCAGCAAGCAAAAGCCGGCAATCTCAATCCCACACATGGCTTTCAGTCCTTTGCCTGTATCATGATTACCATCATCCCACTGGCCCAAAGTAAGGCATACGTCTCAGCCCAGAATCAGAGAAGCAAGAACCACAAAGTTACATGGCAAGGGACATGGATACAAGGAAGAAGCTATTTCTGCAACTGACCATGTAAGAGATCAAAAAATAAAAAACCCAGAATCAGAAAATAGAAAGGATAGGAAGATATCATAAAATAAATAATTCTCATAGATTTCCTAAAAGTAAAGGACAAAAGTTTCTAGATTGAATAGCCCACTGAGCATCCAGCAGATGAAAGGAAATAGAAGTCTACCAAAAATCACAGCAAATATCAATTTCAAATCACTGGGAACCAAAAGTTCCTAGGGACTCCCCTGGTGGTCCAATGGCTAAGACTCCACACTCCCAATGCAGGGGGCCTGGGTTCAATCCCTGGTCAGGGAACTAGATCCCACATGCCGCAACTAAAGACCTTGCATGCCTCAACTAGAGATCCCACACGCCACAACTAAAAAAAAAAAGATCCCACATGTCGCAACTAAAGATCCCGCATGCCGCAATGCAGATCCCACATGCAGCAACGAAGATCCCACGTGCCACAACAAAGACCCAACACCAAATAACTAAATAAATAACTTTAAAAAAAAAGAAAGAAGAAGTTCTGGGACTTCCCTGGTAGCACAGTGGTTAAGAATCCGACTGCCAATGCAGGGGACATGGGTTCGAGCCCTGGTCCGGGAAGATCCCACATGCCGTGGAGCAACTAAGCCCGTGCGCCACAATTGCTGAGCCTGCACTCTAGAGTCCGCGAGCCACAACTACTGAGCCCACATGCCACAACTACTGAAGACTGCGTGCCTAGAGCCCGTGCTCTGCAAAAAGAGAAGCCACCGCAATGAGATGTCCGCGCACTGCAACAAAGAGTAGCCCCCACTCGCTGCAACTAGAGAAAGCCCACACACAGCAACAAAGACCCAATGCAGCCATAAATAAATAAATAAATTTACTTATTTAAAAAAAAAAGTTCCTAGAAGCATCTAGAGAGGAAATAGCAACAGGTTTCACACGAAAGACGTGGAGCACCAAAATGGCATCAGAATTTTCAACAGCAACCTCAGAAGCTAAAAGGCAATGGACAAAGGCTTCAAAATTCTTAAGGAAAATTATTTCCAAATTAGAGTTCTATACCCAGCCAAACTATCAAGCTAAATGTGAAGGGAAAATAAAGAGTTTGTAACATGTACAAGATTTTAAAAACCTTACCTCCACCACACCCTTTACCAGGAAGCCACAGAGACTGTGCTCTGCCAAAGGCACGGGATACGAGAGACAGGAAATCCTACTTAGAAGAGAAGTGCAACCAATTCCCATGCTGATGGTGAAGGAAAAGCTCAGGATGTATACCAAACACAGAGGAGAGCCAGTCCAGACCACGGCAAGTCAGAAGGCTCCAGGGGAGACTTTCTCAGGGAGATGAACCTCGTAAAATACTCACGTGTCTGAATATACTAAGGAGATTTACATAACTAGGGTAGAGTGTACAGACAAAATAGTGGTGAATGCATAGAAAATTACACAAATAAAAACAACAATTATTAATTGTGGTGAAACACGAAACATTGTGCAGCCAAAGGAAAATACTCATGGTTTCATATGACATAGGCCACATAGCGTAAACACTGAATGCTGATCTATCAAACATACAATGTAACTCTCCTGGGAGCATGTGGGGCACTAGGAGAGGACACGTGTGCGACAAGCAAACAAGCAGTATAAATGCTCACCTTCCACGGTGAGAAGTCAACAGACAAAGCTGAAAACCGAAAAAAGTTAAAGTAGCAATACAAACATATTTGGTAGAGTTACGGAAGTCAACATCCAAAAAAATCAGATAAAAGGTTGAAATTGGTTGTCCCTAGGAAGTGGAAATGAGGACAGATGAGTATGTAGGGTAAGGGGAGCTTCTTTTTCATAACAAGTGTTGTGTAAGTTTTTAATTCATGTTGAACTTCAGTAACAAATGAAAACTAAATTTAAAAAGCAAAAACAAATTCCACCACCACCACTAAAAAAGGAAAAGAAAGATAGAGAAAGCAGCGAGCTTGCCACTGTTGACAGCTCAGACGCCTAGCCATGCCAGGCTGTGGAACAAGTAGAGCGTAAAGAAGCAAGTCATGGGCAATGGGACCCAGGAGAAAGGGACTGAATTCCGAGTGGCTGGATCAGCAAAGGCTTCTGAAAAGCAGGTGATCAATCACTTCTAGTAGAGAGTTAACATGCTCCAGAATTTTTCTATTCATTTTGGAGACCGTTCAAAATATTATACCATTTGCAACATTGTTTGAAAAAATGAAAAGTTGGAAACATCCCTAAGTTCATCAATAAAGGACTTAAATATATTGTAAGCCATCCACACAGCGAAACACAAAGCAGATATCTGCAAGGAGGTGGAGCTCTGTGTACAGATGATGTAGAAAGATGCCCAAGATGTTACCAAACGAATGCGGAACAATATGTGTCATATGAGTCCATTCCGTGTAAATAACAAGTATGTATAATATATCCTAGAAAAAATGTTGAATTTTATTCAACCAGCTACTGTCAATGGTTGTTTCTGGGAGAGAGATCAAGGCAACTTATACTTTCTATATTACATTCATTTGTTCTTCAAGTATTTATTGAACACCTAAATATGTTATGTACTCTATTGTTTGGACTTTTTATACTGAGTATCAGCAGATAAAAACAAAGATTTAGAAATAAGAAAAAATAAATACTAAAATAATTCATTCAAACTTGTTTTCATTTTTAGAAATAAGATATCATCCAGAGAATATAGAAGTGTGTGGCCCAGTCAACACGGGCTAGGGAAGGATCACTCCAGAAAGCTGGGAGCCTGTGAGTGGATCCCTCTCCCTGCTTCCTGAGCTGGGAGCCTTGGCCACAGTCGCTGGCAGGCTGTGCTGGCCCTGAAGTGTCTGTCCCGTTGGGAGCAGGACTCTGTCTCTCTGGCACCACGTGACTGCACCCCAGAGGCCCACTTTGGAGCACTTGGCTGGGCCCTGGAGAGGGACCTAGCTGGCCTGGACCTAGTGAGGCCGGGGTGATGGTCACCACTGCGGTTAAGTGGGGGAGTTCTGTCCCTTGCCTGGGACCTGTCCTTTGCAGCCTGCATGAGGCCCAAGCACTCTTCCAGTCTTGACTAACAGAGCTCCCCGGTGGTGGGGCTCTGGACTCCTAATAGGCATAAGCTGGGGACCTACCGGTCCTCAGCAGCGTGCGGTGACTGAAGGAGCACAGGCTCTGGGCTCCGCTGCCAACTAGCTGTGTGACTCTGGGAAAGTCCGTGACCACTCTAAACGTCTGTGAACGAAGATAATAACGTCCTCATGGCAGGTCTTCCAGAAGGAGTCATTGGAATAAGCCATGTTAAGTAGCCAGCACAGTGCCCGGTGCCTGGTAGGTGCTCAGCAAAGCCCTATCCTGTTTTCAGAAAGGGGTCCTAAGACTTGCCCACCACAAGGTAGCTCATGTCCCCACCTCCCTTCAAAACGAGCCAAAGCTAAAGTGATCCTGGGGCCTCAGGCACCAGGGGAGGGGGGAGGCCGGGGAGGGTGTGGAGGTGATTGGAGGAGCTGACAACTTGAAAGAATGACAACGTCAGGTAAAAAACACAACACCAGAAGGCACCTCACCGGAAAGGCACAGGGCTCTTACCAGGAAGACCTTCCAAAGGCAGAGGCAAACCACAGGCTTACATGTAGAAGTGGGGACCATTCCTTGGACTGCACAAGGTGACCCTTCCTGGCAGGAAGGCAGGATGAAGCATTCACAAGATGTTTGCTCCGTGACCCTGAGCGGTAGATATCATTATCCCCATTTTGCAGATAAGGAAACTGACGTTCAGTGTAATTTGCCCCAAGCTGCCCAGTTAGCGAATGAATTTCATCTTTAAAAAAAAGTTTGCCCTGAAGCACTATCTCAGCTATAAGGAAGACATCATGCTAATAACAGAGGAATACAAATCAATATACTAATATTAAATCCCCTCTTTTTTACCAGATAAATAGACATTTTTTAATTGATAATCCACAGTTAGTGAAAGATGTTGGGAAACAGACATTCTTAGACTCTGCTGGTGAGAGTGTAAACAGATAGAGCCTTTCTGGAAAATGATTAGCAATACATGTGACAATTTCAAACATGCGCATTGATTTAGCAACAGCTATAAAAATTATAAATAGGCATAGCTCTCCAACGCAGCAATTCTACTTCTAGCATTTCTCCTACAGTTATACTTGCACAACTAAACCAAGACATAAGGATGTCCACTGAGGCATGCTCTGTACTTAAAAAAAAAAAAAAAGTCCATTGATAAGAGACTGATACAGCTATGCCATGAAGCTGCCGTGCTGATGTCATGCTGTGAAGTTGCCCGGGACACATTATTAAGTAGAACGATCACTGTTCATGCTGTTAATCAATCAATTGATTAATTACTTTTAATTAAAAGTAATTAATCAATTTATATTAAAAAGGATACCACATACACACACAAAGATACCTAGAAACTGTTAACAGTGGTTATTTTTAGAGAGCAGAGGTTGAGGGTCTTCAAGTTTTCACTCTATTCCTTCTTGCACTCTTTAAACTTTTCACTCATAAAAAAATAAATATAAATAAATAAAAGCACTCATATGATTTAACCCAGAAAACCCACTTCTAAGAATTTATCTCAACAACAACAAAAAATGTGTCTTGCACTCAACAAATATTTCTTGAATAATAAATGTAAGCAGAGACGTAACCATCCTTAGCCATAAGGATGTTCACTCATGTTGAGAACACAAACGTAAAAGCAGCCTATACATATCCATCCACAAAATACGGTTCCAACCAATGAGAGGATGGTCTGCAGCCCTAGAGAAGATGTTCAGGAATATCCAATGGCAGTCACAAACATTCACAATTAAATAAGAGGAAAATCCAGGTTACAAAAGGTCACGTAGTTAGCATGATCTCATCTTATATACCAAGGTGGTGCGATCACTAAAAATTTTTCTCCCTCTGAATTTTCTGACTTTCCACAATAATCACCTACTGCTTTTTAATAAGGAGAAAATCCGTTTTTTCTTACACATAAATGATAAATTTAGTACAAAGGCTTGGAAGAGATGCTTGCCTCTGTATAAAACTAGTGGTTTCCGTAATCTCAGTAGTGATAAAAAGACTCAGTCATGGGACTTCCCTGGTGGTCCAGTGGTTAAGAATCAGCCTTCCCATGCAGGGGATGCAGATTCGATCCCTGGTCAGGGAACTAAGATCCCACATGCTGCGGGGCAACTAAGCCTGTGCGCCACAACTACTGAGCTCGCGCCTCAGCTAGAGCCCGCGTGCGGCAAACTACAGAGCCCATGCACTCTGGAGCCCTCGCCACAACTAGAGAAGAGAAAACCTGCACGCCACAGCTAGAGAGAAGCCCACGCACTGCAACGAAAGATCCCACATGCTGCAACTAAGACCCGACACAGCCAAAAATAAAAAAATAAAAGTAAATAAATAATACTGAATTTGCCTGTCTGTAAGATGCTTATTGTTATCTAACAAAAACCTGAGGCTGTATAAATCACTCAGTCTGCTTCTGCACTAAGACAGCGTAAGGAATTTCCTGAACAAGGTAAAATAAAGCAATAATATAGCATGGATTTATTAAAAAAAAGACTCAGTTGTGGAACGCAGTCAGATTTGAATTACTATGAGCATGTTCCAAAGCACCAAGGGACGGGATGATGCCCTAGCTTTAACGAAGGGGCTTGCCCACACATGGATGTGTTCTCAGAATAACAGGCTCCGCATCTCAGGAGTCCCTCTCTCTCTGTCCCTGGGTCTCCAGGAGGCCAGTAGGGCAGAGGGCCACATGCCAGGCCAGGAAGGTGGCAGCAGGGGCATGGCCTTGAAATGCCCTGGACCAGGATTCCAGGCCAGTCCTGCTCTGGCAGGCCGGGGGAACTTCCAAGGGTCACATCCCCTCTCCGACTCTGTTATCTTTACGCGTGACAATAACTCCTGCCCTGCCTACCTTACAATAGGCTGATGGAAGGAGCATATGAGAGGCCTACCACGTGCCAGGCACTGGGGGAGTGTTGTGTGAGCATGAGTTTATTCCCTGTGGATTCCACGCCCGACTCACGGAGCCAAGACAGACAGCTGGAGATGATCCCAGGAATGCACCGAGGTGGGTTTCCAGCCCAGCCCCACCCTGCACCCATCCCGCCACCACCACCTCTCAGAGCACTCAGCCACACACACCTGCTGCCCCCTCCCTGACACGTCTTTCAAGGAAGTCAGTGTCCCAGAGAAAAGCAAACCTCTTGGGTAGCTGCTGGAAGCAACAGTAGCCCTACTGTCCCAGTTATAAGAATCCCTTTGCAAAGAAAGTTTTGACAAAGAGAAAGGCAAAGAGAAAAGGGGGGTTATGACAACAGAAGGGCAGAGCAAACCATTTCAAGTCCTGACACAGGCAAACTGGTTCTTAAAGTCACCTGTCTCTGAACAGGAACGCAAGGCCCTGTCCTGTCACGCCACACAGCTGGGGCACTGTGCGTTGCCAACTGACTTATATAAGCTCGTGAAAACCCCATTCATTTGAGTTCCCTGTTTGCGCAAATAGTGTCAGGGGTGCATCCGAGAACCCTGGCCATCCATCAATGTCGCTGCATTTCCCGGGCTGGCGCTGATTCACCTGGGCCCGAACCCTCACTGTGTACACTCCACCCAAGCTGTGCATCCTGCAGGCAGCTTCTGTCACCACGAGACCTGTCAGCCTGCTGGTGCCTCTTTCCCATTTATCAGGCCCACAATAGCTGTATTAATGCAGATGAAATCCTCAGCATTCAGAGGGAGAGGAAAAGGGTCCCACTGACTGATAGGATGTGTTGGGTGTTTATTCTGATCAATCGGCCCAACCAAAGCCTGGGGGTTCAGAAACCAGCCCTCTGCCAGCATGTCTGCCCTGGAGAGAAGAGAGCCAGGGGTCTTGAGATATCCTTGCAGGAAGCACCCATGCCAGTCCAGAGCAAGAACCTCAAAGTGGGAGAAGGCTGGGGGCCTTAACTCTGCTCCGTGGGTACATGGGGTAGTGAGACCCTAAGAACCCAGGGTCAGCAGCTCCCAGCTAGCTTCAAGCTGCCCCCCTGGTGAATGTGAGGATCGGGGAGGCTGGCTCAAAGCCTCTCAGAGACTCCCAGGTCCACACCTAGGGTCAACCACACCCACAGAAGACCTAGTCTGTCCCGATCAATGCCAAGTCATTTACTGAACCCTCAAACAGAAATTCTTCTCTAGAAGTCCATTTAAAAAAGAAACATACACACATATTCATTTGCAGCCTCAGAGCACAAGCCCCATGGGGCAAGAAGGGGGCAACTGCACACGCACACCATAGCCTGGATTCAAGGGTATGACTTACAGATGTGTGATCCGATGCCTTGGCCTCACAGAGCAACAAACAACAGGCAAGCCCCATTTGCATCCCTGAAAACGAGTTATATTTACTCAGTTACATATTTGACATGAGCTCAGATGAGCAGACAGTAAAACACAATCTACTATGATACTTATAAAATTCATGCTTTCAATTCTCAGCCAATGTTGATCTTTGCTATCTATGTACATAAATAAATACAGACATATTTAGACATACATGACTACGGTACAAACTCTGGCTGAGGATAACGTAAGACAACTGATACTAACACTACCCAAAGAGGCTGGGAAGTGTTAAACAAAAATCTGCAGCGTGGTTCTCACTAAAGCAGCACCCTTAAAAATCAACAGCTGTTGCTTCTGCGATTCCTGGGCAACAAGACCTGGAAGGTCCACTTGGTGAGCACAGGCACTTCGGTCCTTTCTCTTGCCCTCCAAAAGGGACCTTGGACCCTAACCACAAATGTGTATCCATGCTGCACGTCTCATTCTGACAGGGAAGACTTAAAGTAAGCCCAGTTATTCTTAAGGATGTTCATTCTTATTTATTAAGCATTTATACGATCTAAATACTGTTCCAAGGGCTGGAGAAGCAGCAGTGGACAGACAGAACAGGCATGTCCTTAACCTCACAGAGCTCACATTCTAATAAGGAATTTTGCTTTTGCTGATTTGTTTCTTAATCAAGGTGGCAAAGTCCTTTTAACTTCACACTTTTGTCAAGAGTCTGATTTTTCTCAAATACGTAAACCTTGGTTCCAATCAATACATCTATTAAAAAAGCCACATGACCCTGAATTTGGATCTATAATGAGAAAAGTGACCCATGAATTCTAACACCGGGTCCTATCTTCTGTCTCTGTGTTACCCCAGGCAGATCAGATGTCCGTCTATGTTCAACATTTCTGAATTCCTACCATCCAGCCGTGGGAAAACTTTGAGTGTCAGACCACCGACCGAGAATCCAGAGAGGTCCCAAAACAGCTAGCAAGTCCTGAGATGTTTCGGTGATGCCCTCAAAAAAGTTGTACCAGGAGTTGAAACTGTCTCTCAGAAAAACACATCCCTGGATAAAGATAACTCATTTTGTGGGCTCTAATTGTGGGTTCTAGAGTATATTCCAAAAGGGGAAACAAGAAAGGAGTGCCATGCTCTCCTGGGCATATGTCAGCAGCAGGAGATCTGATCTGGCAGAGCCCAGTGGAGGCTCCAAACGCAGGGCAGCTCTGACACTCAAGGACAAAACTCAACCAGTTCAGCAGGGATGGGGGCAGGCTACACACCTGGCCCTCCTGTGGGGCGCAGGTGGAGGAGAGGCAATTAGAGGGCAGAGCAGGTAACTGCCTCCCTGCTGGCTTTGGCTCCGTCTTTCAGCCCCTCACCTGCCTGACTTCCGGGGGACATCCCTGCTTATCCATGAAAGTGTCAGCCTCTTGCTCCCTCAGAAAACCAGGTGGAGATGGAGCTTTTCAGACTTTTAATTGTTCTTGGATTCAGCTCCCAAGAACCCAGGGACAGGAGGCCCAGCAGAGTTTGCTCAGAACTGAGATAATGTATTTTCTAACCAAGGAATACATCTCAGCTAGTAACTGCCTCATTCACTTTTCTAGAGCGGTTATAATTATAGTATTTGTTTCATAATTGCAGCCTACTTGCACATACAAAATCCCTGCATCTTAAAGTAAATTACAGCTCTCTTTTTGATTTAACAGCCATTGTGCTGCTAGTTTACAAAGAGGAGATCCCTCCAGTTATTATTATAATAAGCCTAAGGTGAGCAAAGCTTGAGTTTTCGGCAGGTGACGACGTGGCTTATTAGTACAAAAGAGAATTATCAAAAATGATTTTATTGAACAGCCTAATTACAGATTTCTCAATTCTCGGCTCAAGGGCGTGCGAGAACAACATTTAATCTGCCCTTTTTCTGGCTTGCTGCTGACCTCGGCATGCGTGATGAGGAAATCCAACCTGACTGTGGTCAGTGTCCCTTGCAGGGCATTTGGTATAATGATTTAACCTGGTGACACTAACTTTTCAATTCCTGTTTAAAGAGGGCTCTGGACTTCTCTGGAGAAAAGAGTGCATGACACACGAGGTTATTCTTTGGGGCCTATCAAGGAACGTGTGATGGGCTGGGCCTTGGACACCAGTGCTAAGGCAAGCAGAGAGGACAGACATGCGGCAGGGGCAGGGGCAGCAGGACTCGGACAGGCAGGAAGGCTGCAGGCTGCAGGTTGAAACCTCGTTTTCGAAGTGCCTTTCACCTCTGAGTGAGGCCAGAAGCTGACACAGCTGTCAAAGCCCAGACGAGAATGTCTGAAATGACTCCGTGCTGCTATGCAGGGCAGAGGGACTGACAGAGTCACTCCCATCCTGTGAAATGTTTGAGCCAGGTGTGCCCAACAAAAGACCACACCACCGCGCGTCTACCTGCAGCGCCCGTGTTTGCTCACCGCCAGCGGGAGGGGCCTCCAGGCCTATGGGGAGCTCGCAAATGTCTCTTCACTCCAGGCTACTCGGAAAACAAAACCTTACCTTCTGAGACAGGCACCTCCTTTCCTGCTGGGGGCTACTAAGACAGTCTCCAGCCCCAGATCCCTGCGGGCATTCCCAGATGGCGATGCTCTCGGACAAAGGTGAACTCAGGTCCCGCCAGAAGGAAAACCCTGCACAAGGCCGGAAGCAGGAGTGTGGGTCTTCCCTCCACCTCAAACCCCTGCACCGTGGCCTCTGCCTGCCTGCCAAGGCCAAGGCCATTCATCCGACAGCCTTTGGCCCAAAACACCTCTTTGCAGGGGCTCCCAATCGGGAGGCCCACTTCCCAGTGCTGGGAGTACAGATGTAACTGACAGGTTGTCATCCCTAGAGATGAGCCCCTTCTATGCCCCAGACTCCAAGCCAGAGCTGGTGACACATAGAAGGAGAAAGTGGTCTGAGTTCCTGCCCTCAGGAGCTTGTGGTCTAGGGTGGGCTGGAGTTACCCTGTTGTTCACTGCCAGTAACGTGATCTTAGCCAAACCCCTTCACCCTGAGCCTCAGCCCTTATCTGGAGAGGTGGACAGAACTATTCTGTTGAATGATGAGATATTGATCAAATGTCTCCAGATGTCACCCATGGGAGGCAGCCTGGCATGTGGTTAAGAGGACAGTAGTCATGGGTTTGGATCCCAGCTCCAGTCCTTACTAGCTGTACCACCGTGGGCAAGTTAGAGACTTCACGCCTGTTTCCTTATGTGCCAAATGGAGATAAGAAGAGTACCTGCCTCCTGGGGGTGATGTGAGAAGTAAACATCTGTCAAACGCTGAGAAAAGTGCCTGGCACAGAGCTGACGTTTATGGAGTGTTATGGAGTGCGTTATTGTTGCAACTGTCACTTGTTCTTACAATCACACGACAAACTCGGGATCCAACAGTGAAGATGAGACAGTCCTTGCCACCTAGAGGGGGGAACCGCCCCTTAGGCTTTGCACAGTGTGGGCACTGGGTCCTTGAGAGCCCAGGGGAGGGGCCAGATCCAGACTTAGTGGGATCAGAGAAAGCCCTGGGAGGAAGAGACACCCCAGTTGAGACCTGAAGGCCAGGTAGGTGATAACCAGCCCAGGTCAAGAAGCGGGGATGGGAAGGCGGTCCAGGCAGAGGGACTGGCGTGTGCAAAGGTGCAGAGGTCTGAGGAGCTGGTGAGGGGCGTGTAAGTTGAGGCACTCTCGCTGGACCCCTGTGAGGATGAAGACGATCTGCCCACCAAAGGGCACTGAGAACTTGGCCCCTATACAAGTGCAGGGATTATCTAGTTTGCTTTTCATTAAACCCCGAAATAGGGCTTCCCTGGTGGCGCAGTGGTTAAGAATCTGCCTGCCAATGCAGGGGACACGAGTTCAAGTCCTGGTCTGGGAAGATCCCACATGCCACGGAGCAACTAAGCCCGTGAGCCACAACTACTGAGCCTGCGCGTCTGGAGCCTGTGCTCCTCAATGGGAGAGGCCGCAACAGTGAGAGGCCCACGCACCGCGATGAAGAGTGGCCCCGGCTCGCCGCAACTGAAGAAAGCCCTTGCACAGAAACGAAGACCCAACACAGCCAAAAATAAATATTAATTAATTAATTAATTTTTAAAAATGGTCCACATCAAAAAAATCTTTTAAAAAAATTTAAAAAAAAAACAAAAAACAAAATAAACATCTAGAAACAAGTGCTTACTGAGGCCCAAGGCAGCTCTGGGCTGGGTCCCATGGGGCACACAAACTGAATTAGATCCTCTGCCTGGCTCAGGAATCCCAGAGTCCCCACCCTGACCACGGGACTCGGGCAGAGCCTACCTGCTTCAGCCAAGGTGTTCACGGCTGCGGGCCCAGAGCTCAGGGGGCTCCCTGGTGGGGCCGGCCCTCTGCCTGGACAGCTCTTCCCTGCCACACACACAGCTGCCCACTGTGGCTGTGTCGCCTGGCACAGGGGCCGGCTGCGCCATAAGCAGGAGTACCCGCTGCACCTGTAAGGGTCCAGCTGTGCTCTGTTGGATTGAGGTTCGCATTCATACTTTTAAAGCACAGTCAGTTTCTAGTCTAAAGCCTTTCTCAGAATAGGTGAACTGTCCTCCCGCACCTGGTTTTGTAAGAGGCAGGCAGCCAGGGGCAGGACAGGAGAGCTGGGCCTGGTTACTCGAGGATCTCAGGGCACAGAGGTGTACAGACCGTGCAAGGGTCTCTGCTTGGGCCTCTGTCAGTGTGGCCGCCGACAGCCATCCTGGAGCTCGCTTCCGTGGAGCTCGGGGAACCAGGATAAGCTAGGTAAGGATGTTGCTCAGCCCTGCCTTGTGGAGACCATCCGGCAACTGACAGCCCACCTCCCAATCCTGGACTACTGTTTCCTTACTATGTGATCTGAGGCATGTCACTTACCCTCTCTGTGCCTCAGCTGCCTCGCCTGATAGCCCCACCTCAAGATGTTGTCTGAGGATTAAAACAAGGAACGTCGAGAGCCCAGGAGGTCCTGGCTCTCAGTAGTGTTAGCTGTTATTACTCCAGTCTGGCTCTCAGTAGTGTTTGTTAGCTGTTATTACTCCAGTACTTCTCAGGGGGCAAAATGCCAGTGGAGAATGTCATGGGCCCCCCAAGCAGCACTGCTTATCTGCCCCCACTCCAGGCACACTCAGGAACCAACAGAGACAACCATGAATGTGTCTCGCTTATTGGTGGGGTAGCTCTGGGAGGAAAACATTTCATTCAAATTTTATGGATACTTTATTTGAGACTTGAGCCAGGCAGACCACCCCTCAAGTCTATTCTAAAATCTAAGGCAAGTAAGACAGTGGGGAATGTGGAGTATAATGCATGTGACAACTAGTATTCATTCAGAACCAAGTCCAGGAGCCGGGGGAACTGTTCCTGGGGCCTCGTGCACTCACAGTACCCAGGCTCCCTGTGTCTGATCGACTCCTGGGATTCACCATGACAGGGGCTGGATGGACTCTTCCCCGCGATATGCTGTGATCGTGAGTCCAATGCTCTACCCGCTCTGCGCCTGCCTCTGGGAAGAAAGGAGTCCCCTCCACAAAGCCCCAAACAGAGAGGCTCAGCCAGGGCAGGGTCACTTCTGGGAACCACCCCATGGCCACCGGCGAGCCTGCCTCCCCAGGATGTACTTCCTCACATCCCCAGCGCCCTGGCAGGAGCTCTGCCCCTGCTCTGCCCTCCTTTCCTTCTTCCCCTTGGACTGCTGCAGCCCACCCCACAGGCCAGCCCGACCAGCTCGTGCGTGGGAGAATTCATACATCTCCCCCAGCGATGACCCCCCAACCTGGGCTCCCACACCCCCCGCCCCAGGGCAGATCCACACGTCCATCCCGGAGGTCGCCCCCAGCAGGTGGGCCACGGCCCCTCCCAGCACAGCCAGCGCAGAGCCCAGGAGCGGGCACGACTCAGCACGGCCGGCCAGGCCACTGAACCGTCCCAGAGCCCACACCTTGTAATTAGTCCGTGGGCCTGGGCCAGGGACAAAGGACTGGAAAAGCCAGCAAATGGGATACATGCATTAAAACTGGGTCTCCGTGCCACGTGTGCAAATTAATGACATAGACCAGATACTCTCTTCTCTTGTGAACTCTCATGTCAGCCTGTGACTACACAAAAGAGGGATTAAAGACTGCCTGACACAGGCCAGCGAGGCCAAGTCTGCGTCCTGAAAGTGGAGGCCGCCACCAGCCACACCCAGGGCCGGGAGGAGCGCTCCTCCAGAGGCCCCCCGCGAGAAGAGGTGGCCAGGTACCCGGCAGCCAGGACCTGCAAGCAATTCTGAGTCTACGGCACAGCGCCTTGCAACGAGGAAGGCCATCTAGTACCAAGAAGAAGCCGGACCTCCAGACGGTCCCAGCACCTGCCATCCTCTTGCCTACTCCAGCCTTCTTACACGGTGGCCACCGTCCCAGGAGGCAGTCACACACCTCACGTTACCATCTTCTCTGCAGCAAAGGCCCGCTCACCTGGGCAGAGCAAGCCACCTGGCTGAGATGGCAGAGGCAGAGCCAGGAGTGGTGAACCAAAGGGGTCTAATCTGCGCCTCTGCCTGAGACCACGACCCGATGTGGGTGCCTCTCACCCTAAAGCCAATCCTCCCCACCCCCGCCCCTGTCATGGCCCTCCCAAACCACATCTGGAAAAACCCATGATCACCTCCTAAAGATACCAGGCAGCGAGCCTCAGAGAATCCCAGGGCAAGCCCCAGAACTGCTTCTGCTAAGGTGTGCGCCGGCCCCGGGGAAGGGGAGCTGGCAAAGGCTATTGTTACTATGGACCAGGTATTCTGTTTGGGCAATTTCAGCCCAATGTTCTAGAATGCCCCCCAATCCCAGCCCACGTGCGTAGAGGGAAAGACAGGGGTCCCAGCTTCCCAGGATCTGGCCTACTTTGGGAGTTAAGATTGCAAGAGAGAAGAGATATGGGAACATATGATTCACTTTGTTATAAAGCAGAAACTAACACACCATTGTAAAGCAATTATACCCCAATAAGGATGTTAAAAAAAAAAAAAAAGATTCATGGCCAAGATTCACAACACTAGAAACACAGTTTCTCCGACTGAAATGGGTGGTTCCAAAGGCGTGGGCTAGCAGAGGGGAGGGAGCAGAACAGGGCGAGTCAAGGAAGGGTCTGCCAAGGGGAAGGGTCTCCCAGCTTTGCCCCTGCCCTACTATGAAGAAGCAGATTAGGCCAGGAAGATGCAGGGTCTGACACACATCCCATCCACCCTGTCCTGCAGCCCCTACAAACCTGGTGGGCCTGCACACCCACCGGCCTCAAGGATGGAGAGCAGCACAGCCTAGACTGCAGACTTGAGCAAGGGGCCTCTGGACCAGTGGCAGGGGAACACCCCCATGTTGAGGGGGCCAAGACCCCTCAGCCCCTAAGCCCTACTTGAGGCCCTCGCCATGCCGCCTTTGATGTACCCGCCAACACAGCAGCCCTGAGACCCTCTGCATTCCCGGCCCTGCTGAGGTCCCAGCACTGCACCTGTACCGTCTGTCCCGGTAGTCAGTGCCTGGTAGGTGCCCCCAGCCAGACCCCCTCAGGCTGTGATGGGCACACCAAGCCCAAGGGGCAGGGACTTGCCAGGACTACACAGCCAGCACTTCTCACCGCCCTAGTGTCTACACAGCTAGCCCTGCTGGTGGACACCACAGCAGGGAGGGGAGCTCTGGGCTGGCAACCTGTTGCCTGGGGTCCAGGCCACGCTGAGAGCCAAGGAAACACCAGAAACACCAAATCAGCTCCATCCGTTGGAGAGCATGGCAAAGCATCATTCCACCTGTTGTAACAACAGCAATAAAATAACGTCCTCAGGGCCTCAGTTTCCTCACCTGTGAAATGGTCACAGCTATAACCCCCACCTCAAAGGGAAAGGAAGAGACAGTGCAGGGGAGTGAGAGCACACTGCTCAGAACACACGTGCGGCTCTCCCTCTGGGGCTCCTTCTTATTAGTAGGCTCTGATTCTCATGGATGTGTGTCCAGCCTGTGGCTAAGATTAAGTACCCAAATTTGGGAACAACTTACTGTTTCTGTAGATTTAGAGCAGAGTTAAGGAAGTTCCTATAACATCCCTTTCATCACTGGCTTTCCAGTTTGCTTTCCTGGGTGGCAAGGAAAAGGAAGACCATTAGAGGAGTAGGGATAGTGGGAGGCTTGGTCACTCCTGGGAAGGGCGGAGCACCGGGGAAAACAGCCCTGAAGCTGCACTTCTGGGTGTGGGGTAGCTTCCACCTCACCAGCAGACGGGCAAGCAGCCCTATGATAAGGAGGCTGGTCTAGGCTCAGACCACCTGGCTTCAAATTTCAGTCCCACAGCTTCCCTGCTACAAGTTACCAAACCTCCCTGCCTCAATGTTCACATCTCTAAAATGGGAATCACAATAGCACCTGCCTCTCTGAGTTGTATGTGTGTAAAGGGAGAGTGTGTAAAGGCTGTGGCATAGAGCTGGCTCATGCCCAGCCCAGTGCATGCTGGCTGTCACATAGCCTCCCTATCCCAGCATCCCTACTCTACCCACAGAAGGGCCTGTGCTGGGACAGCCAGCCTTCACGGGGTGGCCACAGGGAGGCTGGCACTCTGCAGTCCTCTTTCCACCCCACCCCTGGGCCTAGGGGCGTAGCCCCACTGTCAGGTGGGGTTGAAGGTGCTGTCTCCACTCTTCACTACCCCACCCCCAATCCTAACCAATCCCCGCACAGGGCTCTTTTGAGGGTTAGGACGGGCAGAGACAGGGAAGTCAGAGAAAACAGAGACGAAACCCAGTCACATGTGAGAGTCCTAGAATTGTCCCTGTCCAAATGGTAGCAGGTCCAGGGTTCTGGGGGACTTCAACAGAGGGGGCCAAGGCTGGTGGGAAAAGAATCCACAGTCCCAAGGTGGGGTTGTCCCGAGTTAGAGCAGCACCCAAGCATATCCCTGAGTCCCTCTGCCCAGCCAGGAAGCAGCTGTCCGAAAGGAAAGGTCCTGAGTTTCCCAGCTGAAGACTCCACCCTAAACAGACCCCAGAAACAGTCCTACCCCAGGCCTCAGTTTCCTCATCTACAAAATGGGACTACAGCCACTCTTTATCCCCTCCCCCAGGGCAGTAGATCATATCAAAGGAGGTGACAAGTAGCAAAGACCTTGAGACCCACCCGGTCAGCATCCCGACTACAGGGCCATTTCTCTGCAGCCACTGGTGGCCTGGGCACCAGCTGAGGCCAGGTCCCCTGAGCAGAGCTGCAGGAGTGAAGGCTCCAGTCCTGCCCCAGCTCTTCAAGCAGCGCAGAATGGACGCAGGAGCCCAGCAGAGAAACTGGGGAGAGAAGAAGAGTGACCAGCCATTCAGAGAAGGCTCAGCAAGCACTGGGAATGATGGTGAGGCCACAGCCATGCTCAGAAACAGCCCTCAGGCCCCACTGGCCAGCCTCTTGAGGATGGCTCCGGACCATGTGGTCCCTCCACCTGATGGGCCAAGAGCAAACATGAGACACACTTCTAAGGTGAATTCAAAGAAAATTCTAATCTGTTTCCACTCTGAAGACCATCTTTTAAGAGGATGTCCATGCTATGTGGTCCTCACCAAATTGCTGACATCAACATCATCGCTGGGCCACAACTATTTATTAAGTGCTCGCTATGTGCCAGGAGCACATCATCTCATTTAGCTAGCACTAGAAGGCAGGTATTAGTATTACCCTCATTTTACAAAGAAAGAAGACAAGGCTCAGAGAGGTGAAGAAAATTACCCTGAGTCACACAGCCAAGAAGTGGCAACGCCCTGACTCCAGAGTCTGTACCAAGGCCACCAAGGCCACCTGGACCACCTAGGCCAGCCCTTCCCTCACTGTAGCCATGAGGCCCAGAAGGGCAAGGGGCTCTCAGCAGGTGAGTGGGCGAGACAGACGGTAGGTTAGCATGAGCTGAGATCCAAGCACAAGCTTTAAAACTAAACAGATTGAGACCTAAATTTTAAGTCCGCCACCTACTAGCTCTCCGTTTCCTCCTCTCTAAAGTAGAGATGCTCTCGTCCCAAGCTCTTGTGGGGCTGTTGTGAGGTTTAGAAAACCTTACAGGCCTAGCATGTGTCAGTGTGCAGTAAATGCGGGGTCTCACCACTACTCAGAAACTTCTCTCCGACTACCCTGCCTCGTACCCAAGCAGCAGTGGGCTCTCAGGGAGGCGGGGCACCTCCAGGAGGCAGCACCAGTCCATCTGTGCTCCATCAGGCCAACGAGCCACCTGCATCTTTCTCTCAGTCCGCATTGTGCAGCTGTGTGCCCCTAAACATGCCTGGAATTCACCAAACACCACAGACGTCATTTAACAAAGCTGCAAACACACATTTGTCAGAACTCCCTGGATCTAATTTTCCCAACAACCAGAAGAAGGAAGGAGCAAGGCAAGCAGTCACCATGTCTCCGAGATCCAAAGCGTCTTGAGTTGTGAAGCAGCTTTGACCCCAAACAGTGGTGATTTCAGGGATGTCACTGCCCTCTGTAGCTTGTGGCTCCCTTTCTAGGACAAGGGTGGCTGTACTGGGATAGGACATGAGAGTCCAAGGGCTTCAGGCCCGCCCAGCCCAGAGAAAGGCAGAACTGTCCAACTGAAATACAACACAGGCCACCAATACAAGCCACATATGTAATTTTACATTTCCTACTAGCCACGTTTAAAAAAAAAAGTAAAAAGAAACTTGTGAAATTAAATTTAATAATATATCTCATTGAACCCAAGATACAGAGCATACCAAGTCAACATATAATCAATATTTTTAAATTATTAATGAGATATTTTAGAGCCTTTGTTTCACACCAAGTATTTGGAAGTCTGGGTATATCTCACTGTACATCTCAACCTGGACCAGCTACATCTCAAGCGCTCAGTGGCCATCAGGTGGCTAGTGGCTACTGAACTGTAGTGCTGGTCTGACAGAAGCAGCAGGCATCCTCCTCCTTACACCTGATTTTCCAAGTTTAAAACTGTGAATGCCTGGGCTTCCCTGGTGGCGCAGTGGTTGAGAGTCCACCTGCCGATGCAGGGGACGCGGGTTCGTGCCCCAGTCCAGGAGGATCCCACATGCTGCGGAGCGGCTGGGCCCGTGAGCCATGGCCGCTGAGCCTGCACGTCCGGAGCCTGTGCTCCGCAACGGGAGAGGCCACAACAGTGAGAGGCCCGCGTACCGCAAAAAAAAAAAAAAAAAAAAAAAAAATGTGAATGCCTTGCTCTTTATTAAAAATAATTATAATTATCGAGCATAAGGATACAAATTATGGTCTTTTATTGGCCAGGCACGTGCCTCACAATAATCATGTGAGATAGGATTTTACAAAGGAGAAAACTGAGGCACAGAGAGGGCAAGTCATCTGCCCAAGCTCACACAGCTACTAGGTGGTAGAAATGGGATTGGAACCCAGGCAGTCTGACCCCAGAGCCCTTGCTCCTAATCGTTGCTCTACACTGCCTTCTCAGCCCCACCCTTTCCACCTATCCCCTTGGCTACATCTCAAACTGTCTAGGAGGGCAGGGAGGTGCCAGGAGAACAGCTTTAACTGGCTCCCTTCCTTCTCCCCTCGGCTCCCCAGACTGCCACGGCCCAACCTAGGACCCAGGCTCCACTCCAGCCCACTCTCACCCACCACCACCTGGGAGCTGGCAGGCTCAGCCCAGGGAGGAGCGACTTCATTCACAGGCTGGTAAAGGGGATAATTAAACACCCGGCCCACGCCCCCAGCCCCCAGGACCAGGAACCCCAGCCACCTCATCGCCCTGCTGCCAGCCAACAGGCTCAGAGGAATGCCACACAGAATTCGGCAGTGGGCAGAGCAGGGCAAAATCCCCCTTTATAGAGTTATTTTTGCTGTGGAGTTTTCACTGGCCTGTAAAAGTTTTTTATATTTATTATATGTTTAATGGGAACTCCAAGAATCAACAGGGTGTAAATAATGAAAACTAGGACGGTGAAGGCCCCAGTAAACCTCACAACAGCCCTTTGATGCTCCCTGGGAGCTCCAGCTTCTCCTTCCTCCCCAGACCCCATCCTCTGACCCCGGAGCAAGCCCAGAAGCCCGGGGACGCTCAGCAAGCCCATCTCTGGCTCCCAGAAGTCAGGCTCACCTGTCAGCAGAGAGGGCTATGCCACTGGTAGAGCCCACTGAACAGGCGAAGCGAGAAAGGGCCTACTATGCACCCAGCCAACGCCAGCGCTCATGGGATCTTGGCCAAGAGGAGACCTGATGAGGGCTTCCTCCTCCCCGACCCCGCGGCCTCTGACAGCTCTCCCAGTGCCGGGTCCCGACGCCAGCCCCGACGGTACAGACTCATGATGGACCATCGTGTTCCCAAGGCCACAGCGTCCCGAGGTCTCGCTGGGGAACCACAAGTCTTAGGAGAAAGTGTTCCATCCAAAAACCCTGACCTCCACGGCTCTGCGGCACCCTGGCCCAGTGTGCCCACGAAAGCTCCCAGTGCCCCCATCAGCACCCCGCTGCCCACATCCCCCTGACACCATGCACAGGACAAAGCCAAGGGGAAGCAGGACCTTGCTTCTGTCCCAGGCAGGAGCACAGAGGCACAGAGAAGGGAAGAAACAAACCCAGAGAGTGGGTACCAGTTAGTGGCAGAGCGAAGCTTAGCCTCAGGGCTAGAGACCCCATGGTCAGGGAATGAGACTCAGCCTGAGGCTCTGCCCTCCCCAGGCAGGAGTTGTTCTCTCCACACGTCAACAGCAGCCACCCTACCTCTGCCTACCAGGGACCCCGCTGAATGCGGACTCCATCCCTGACAATCCAACCCTCTCCATCCTGGGTCACCACAATGAATGCTGAGCCCAAACCTTCCTCTCCAGAGCCGAGCCCTGCGACCTGCTGCTTCCACCTCACGTGTGCCCTTCGCACACCTGAACACAGGTAAGTACCCTTTCCCCAGATCCCAGAGCATCCCCGTACAGCGAGGTGCCCATCTCCTCACGGCACCGGGCTGCCCAGGCTTCTTACGATGAGGCACCGCCCCCAGGAGGACCCGCTGTCCCCTCAACCAATCAGGACACTAAACGTCTATTCACGCATTTAGAGGTGGCCTTCAGAGATGTTGATTAAGCAACCATAAAATGTGACACAAGTTGACATCAGCTTTGTAGCCAGAATCTCTGCTACTGAGCCTAGTATGCCCCGCAGCGGACAGAATCCAAAAACCGATCTCCTGAGCCTAAACACGGCACTTCGCACTTACCCCAGGTAAAGTCCTGCTCGCTAGCTGTGGCCCCAGGGCGCCCACCCGGCCTCCTCAGCACCCATGTGGTCGAGCGCTGCCCCTTCCCAGCCCAGCAGCCTCACCGGCCCGTCAACAAGGCCACACAAGCCGCCCGGCCCCACTCAGACACTCCCAGCCACACTCGACCCAATAACATACACGCGTCGGCCCCACCGCGAGGCCGTGGGGACCTACGGGGGAGAAATCCCCGCGGGGCCACAGACAGACAAGCTGGAGGGTGAAGGGCGCGAACACAGCAGCTCCTCAGACACAAGTCAGGTTGGAGCAGCTCCTCCCCGGGGACAGGTCAGGCGGTGCTCCCGTCTGCAGCAGCTACACCAACAGGAGATTCTTGTCTCTCAACCCCTATAATTATAGTCCCTGGTGTTCGGTTAACACCCGTGTCATTGCAGGGTGTTGGAACAAGCAGATTCTGAGCGAGAAAAATTAAACAAGAGCATTTGACGAGTGGCCCGTCCCCTGCGGCACCACACTGAGCCAGGCCAAGGGGGACGTGGCTGGGCCTCGCGGGGCCACCTGGAAGGAGCCCTCACTCAGGGCAGGAGGCAGGAGTCTGCGGTAAGGAGGGCAACGTCCTGTTTGGGAGAAGAGGTCCCACAAGGGCCCTGGAGAGGGGGAGGCTGGGCAGGTCATTGGATGCCTGCTCCCCTGAGACTCCCTCATCCGGTGCAGCAGCCGGACGGCAGATGCGGGGCGCGGCGAGGCACCCTCTGGGAGAGGCCTGAGCAGGTGGAGAGACGCAGCAGCCCGCTTCCTCCCACTCCTACACCTCCCCACCTCCCGAGGAAGCAGGCCACGGAGACAACAGGGGTCATGGGGGTCTGTGCCCAGGGCCTTCTCCAGCCCCACTGACTCAGCCCAACTCAGCTTTCCCACACCCCGGGGAGCTGCAACTCAAGACGTCGTCATTGAGCTCCATGTGCAGGGGCTGCCGCGGGGACTGCATCCCTGCCACCCAGTCCCTGGCAGGCTTCAACACCAAGCACTCGACCTCCAGCCCCTGCCCCACAAAAGCTCACAATCTGCCAACAAACGAGCAAACCTGCCGCAGACACAGGGTCTGGAGCGTCCTCCACACCACCCACTCAGCCCCGCAGTTCCCAGGGTGCCCAGGCCTCCCCCGATGGGACCAAACTCAGGCCTCACACTGAGGACCAGAGACACGGCCCACGGACCTAGAACACCAACAACGCTCCCCACTGATCTGCTGCCGTCCCCACGTAAGCACTTTGTAGCCACTCTCGCTCCCCTGATCCCCACCTAACAGTTGCCGTCCCATTTTACAAGTGAGAAAACCAAGTGAGAAAATCCTGAAGTGGTAGATGCAGGATTTAAACCCAAGTCTGATCATCTCTAAATCCCAGAGGACATCTGAGGACAGTCTGGGCTCTTTACGAAGGGCAATTCAGGGAGACCCCCCAGAGAAGTCTCCCTGAGCTCCCAGGTCCCAGTGCAGGCCCCAGCTGCTTGCTCACCCTCTACCCATGCTAAGCCGTGGGGGACGTGAGGATGGCTCCCCCCAAATCCCGTTCAAAGAGAGGCACTGAACAGACTTTGGCTTCCCAGCCCCTGCCATGAGAGAGAACACATGTTTCCTGTGTTCCTTCTCTCCTTCAGCTCTCCCCACATGCTGGAGATATTATTATTATTTATTATTTGCTGAGTGCTGACAGCACGCTGAGCATCAAGTCTGGGAGCCCAGGCCCTGCCAACATGGCTTACAGTCAGACAGCCTGCATGACACGGTTCCTCCGCCACCAAGATACACACCCAGCTGCCGGGGCTGGCTGCTGGGGACCCAGCCTCCGAGACCCTCCTCTCCTGTCCTCAGCCGCAGCAGTCCATGCCCCTGGGCCTCTCACACATCCCAGGAGGACGACATCTTTAGTCTGGGCAGCCGGACATTCCAGGGGCTGGGCCTCCAACCCCACGAGGTCGGGGGAGGATTTGCTCAGGGCTGGGCTGGGGCAGACCCAGGAGAAAGCCCTGCCGGCAGGACCTCCTCGGCTTAGCCCGTACTCGCACCTGCTGGTAGCTGGGGCAGATCCTAAAAACCCAAGATGGCCAATGGCATCAGCCCCTTCTCTCCTGAGCACCCAGCTCGCTCTCCCCTTCTTCCTCAGAAGAGAGGACTAGAGGCCAGAGTGAGCTCCCAGGGACAGGGAGAACCCCAGGGCCCTGTCCTAGAAGCAGGGCCAGGACTAAGGGGAGGTGAGTGAGGCCCAAACTTTTAGGGGCACAAAATGTAAGCGGGCCCCAAAAAACTCAGCAATCAAGCTTAACAATGTTTCCATGCAATATTTTTCATTTAGCTGTTTTTCTGGGGTTTTATCTTGTTCCTTTATCTGGTACATAGTCCTCTGCCTTTTCATTTTGCCTGTCTTTCTGTGAACGTGGTCTTCGTTCCACAGGCTGCAGGACTGTAGTTCTTCTTGCTTCTGCTGTCTGCCCTCTGGTGGATGAGGCTATCTGAGAGGCTTGTGCAAGCTTCCTGATGGGAGGGACTGGTGGTGGGTAGAGCTGGGTGTTGCTTTGGTGGGCAGAGCTCGGGAACACTTTAATCCGCTTGTCTGCTAATGGGTGGGGCTGGGTTCCCTCCCTGTTGGTTGTTTGGCCTAAGGCAACCCAGCACTGGAGCCTACCTGGGTCTTTGGTCAGGCTAATGGCGGATTCCGGGAGGGCTCACGCCTAGGAGTACTTCCCAGAACTTCTGCTGCCAGTGTCCTTGTCCCCATGGTGAGCCTCAGCTGCCCCCCTGCCTCTGCAGGAGACCCTCCAACACTAGCAGGAAGGTCTGGTTCAGTTTCCCCTGGGATCACTGCTCCCTCCCCTGGGTCCCGATGCACACGCTACTTGGTGTGTGCCCTCCAAGAGTGGAGTCTCTGTTTCCCCCAGTCCTGCCGAAGTCCTGCAATCAAATCCCACTAGCCATCAAAGCCTGATTCTCTAGGAATTCCTCCTCCCACTGCTGGACCCCCAGGTTGGGAAGCCTGACGTGGGGCTCAGAACCTTCACTCCAGTGGGTGGACTTCTGTGGTATAAGTGTTCTCCAGTCTGTGAGTCACCCACCCAGCAGTTATGGGATTTGATTTTACTGTGATTGCGCCCCTCCTACCATCTCATTGTGGGTCCTCCTTTGTCTTTGGATGTGGGGTATCTTTTTTGGTGAGTTCCAGTGTCTTCCTGTTGATGATTGTTTAGCCGTTAGCTGTGATTCCAGTGCTCTCGTAAGAGGGAGTGAGCGCACATCCCTCTACTCCACCATCTTGAATCAATCTCCTCCACGCAATATTTTTAAAAATCAAGATCAAGGTCAAGTAAAAATAAATTAAGGCCAAAATCCATGATGAATATAATACCAATATTCTAAGTAAATACAAGATCAGTACTGCTGATTTTTCCTTTGCCTTAGGTTCCAATATGGCTCGACACGGCATTGCTAAGAAGGCCACTTGGACCGGGGTTGTCGGGGGTGGGGGGTGGGAGGTGGCTCCCCCAGCCCATCCTCTGCACTGGAGGAATCTCCGTCACCCCTTAGCAATGTCTCCCCGAGTGAGGACTCACAGAGAAGGTCATCGTCCATCCCTGAGGGTCCTCCTGGAGAAAGAAGTATTCAGAGGTCAGTGGAGCCTATCGGTATCCAGGGGTGGGATAAGGAGATGTACCTTGGAGCACCTATGCTTCTCCCCCACTCACATATGGGTGCCCAGCCTCATGCATCTGGAAGGACCACTCGTGAACCAGCCATTGGCCCTGACCTGGGCAGCGAGGGGGACCCACCCACATTTCCCCATCGTCATTCCGGACACCCTGGCCTCATTCCAGGCCTTTCTTTCCCCTCAGCTGAATCATTCTCTTACTCATTTCTTTCACAAGGGTCATGTTCACAGTCTCAGGGCCAGACCCCAGGCTGGCCTCAGAGATGGAACAGTCCTGCTCCATCTTCGGAAGCTCACAGTCAGAGGCAAGGAGGTGAAGACAAGCTCAGGCCTTGAGGCCACAGCAAGGGGGGAAGGGAGCCACCTAATCCAGCCAGAAGCAGCGGGGAGGGCAGGCAGGGGGGCAGGGAGGCCTTCCAGGGGCTTAACCGGGGACAAGCAGGTTTTCACCAGTTTGGGGTGAGGGTAGGATGGAAAGGAGAGGAGCTTCCAGAACCAAGAGGGAGCCCGGCACGTTTAGGGAACTGCAGGTACCAGGGTCCAGACATGGGGGAGGCAGGTGAGGCATAGTAAGGTGGCCACCTGAGAAGAGGCTTCTCCACACCCGTTTCTGGTTAGCAGAGTTTCCATGGCTGCAAGTCTTGTGGGGACCTCCACCTTGGAAGCCAAAGAGAAACCCACACTCCTTTGTTTCTGGCTATGGAGATCCCTGGGACTCTGTGGTGGGCACAGTGATGAACACCCACCCCCGACCCCGCCACCTGCCCCAAAGATGCCCATATCCTAATCCCCAGAACCTTCTATTATGTAAATTACATGGCAAAGGGGGGCTTCTGCAAATGTGATTAAGTTCAACGGTCTTGAAATGGGGAAATTATCCTGGATTGCCTAGTGAGACCCAATCTAATGACACCAGTCCTTAAAAGTGGGGAGCATCTCCCAGCTGTGGTGAGAGAGAACAGTGATGATGAAAGGACTGTCAGAGAAATGCAGCGTTGCTGGCTTTGAAGGTGGAGGAAGGGGCCACCAGCCAAGAAATGCAAGCAGCCTCTGGAAGCTGGAAAAGGCAGGAACACAGACTATCCCCTAGAGCCTCCAGATGGAGCACAGCCCTGCCAACACCTTGATCTTAACACAGTGAGACCTTGTCAGCCTCTGATTTACAGAACTGTAAGATGATAAATTTGTGTTGCTTTAAGCCCCTGAATCTGTCGTAATGTATTACAGCAACAATAGAAAACTAATACTGCCCCAGAGCCCTCAGCCGCCCTGCCCTTCCACCTCCTCATGTTTGTCAACAAAAGGGCCTCCCCGTGAGAAGCCACTGAAAGAGCTCAGCTCTGTGGCTGCTGCAGCCTGCTCTCTGAGTAAGCACCTAAGCCTATGCTTAGAGCAGTCCAAGCCCACAGGTAGCCCCGGCCTCCCACCCCTTCCCCAGGGGCCCCGACAGGCCCATGCTCCACCTTCTCCCATCAGCCAGCTCAGTCTCCTCATATCTGGCATCCTTCCACAGGGGTCTGGACCACCCAGCCTCTCATCACGGGCACAGTTCATCTCAGATCACCCTGCCACGTGTATCTTCCTGAAACAGCAATTTCAACACCTCACTGCCCTGCTGCAAGACTTTCTCTAGCTCCCCAAGGCCTAGAGCAGTGACATACAAACTGTGTTTCCCAGAACCCTGAGGCCCCTGGGGAGGGCGCTGGGGACGGCCTGAAGAGCAGGTGAATGGGGATGAGAAAGGTCCCCGGCTGTTCTACAGTCGTGTACAAGCAAGAGTCACTTCAACAAAGGGGTCTTCATATAGAGAAGAGGTGTAAATATGGTGGCATGCAGGAAAATGTCACAAACCAGTGACAAAACTCAGCACAGAGTCCCCTCCCCTCATGCCTCACCTCCCCCAGCAGCATCAGTACCTTTGCATCTATCGGTGTGATTGTGGGAATCACATCTGTCCCCCTCTGTAGGCTGTGAGCTCCATGACAGCGGGGATCATGTCAGTTTTGTTCCCACCTCGGAACCCCAGAATCAAACATGGTGACCGGCACTTTTGAATGGATAATTGAATGACTGAATACTTCCTACCTACCTACCTACACACACAAACACACACACACACACACACACACACACAGTAGCCCCAGATCACCTCCTTAGCCTCTCAGCACACTGCCCATAGCACACCTCTGAGATCCACACTTTCTAGGGCCCCTTGACACCCACACTGGAAGTGCTTGGGGAGGAGTGGAGTGAAGAGGCTCTCACTCATCTCCTCTGCTCAGATCCTGCCCAGCTCAGGGCTTACACACACACACACACACACACACACAGAGTAGCCCCAGATCACCTCCTTAGCCTCTCAGCACACTGCCCATAGCACACCTCTGAGATCCACACTTTCTAGGGCCCCTTGACACCCACACTGGAAGTGCTTGGGGAGGAGTGGAGTGAAGAGGCTCTCACTCATCTCCTCTGCTCAGATCCTGCCCAGCTCAGGGCTGGACCTGTCCGAGGTGCTAGCAACACCTACCAGGCATCGGCCACCAAAGCCAATGAATGGGGTGGGGTGCAGGTCAGGGGCACCCCAGTGTCTGTGTGTCTGTAAGCCCGTCCTCAGCTTCCTCTCTGTTCTCTGCTGCCTGCCTATCTGACTGCTGTCAAAGCATTCTCTTTCAGCCCACAGGTTCAGCTCAGGGTAGGGGATCCAAATACAGTAGCACAAGCGTGGGGCCACGGGCATTTACAGCAGAAAGGTCTCCCCTAGGTCCCCACACACCCCCAGCACCATCCTGGGCAAAGGATCCCCCATGAGCTCAGAGCTGCTTGCACCCTCTAAGCCACTGTGAGGGGCAATGAGGAAAGCACTGGGCAGAGGTGGGGGGCTCGTGTGGGTTTGTTCTAAGTGTCTGAGGCTCCTACCCTCATCTTTCCATGCTCCCATTCAACAGACATCTATCAAACACCTACTATGCACCAGGCATTCTCTGTCCAGCCCCTGGCACAGTGCCCATGCACAGTAGGCACTCAATTCTCCTGCCTGCTGCAGCAGTTCCTCCCCAGAAAACTTCCCTGGGCCAGGAAGCTGCATCTGGGCATCCTGACAACCAGCTCAGCTCAAGCCTTCACATGCACGTGTGTCTTTATGCGCCAGCAAGAGGCTCCAAGGTCCTGGGAGATACCATCAGAGAGACACTCGGATCTGTGTAGTGTGTAGTGATTCACAGCCGGAGACATCCCTCCCCAGGCTACCGCTAAGTTATCAGCTCGACCATCTTCAATTACGAGGCTTGTCACTCATCTCCAGCCATCAGAAGGAAGTGAGTGAGGAGATTAATGTCTTTTTAAAAACTGCTTTCATCCCTTTAAAGGATTCCTCCACAGATGCCATTTACAATTCTAAGAGGAAAAGCTTCCCACCCCCTCAGTCATCTTTGATCATATTGCCTCTCCCAAGAGGCCTTCTCAGGGCTGTGAGGCCACGCAGGAAGCAAGCATGTAGGGCTTGAGAGCCTGTCTGCATAGGTTCAAATCCTAGCTTGTCTGCTTACTGGCTGTATGACCCTGAACGAGTGATTTACCTTTCCCGTGCCTCAGTTTCCTCACCTGTAAGAGGAAGGGGTAACCACACCTATCTCTTAGATTGTGGGAGGATTCAATGGGCTAATACATGGTAAGCACTCAGTACAGTGCCTGGTACATGGTACGTGCTTGGTAAGTATAAGCTGACACTATTTGCTTTCATTATTCCATATCCTTACAACTCCAGGGAATAGATCCTCCCACTTGCTTTGCTGGCATTCACTAATGGCTTTTCTCTGTATGACAATACTCAACAGCTATTTACAGAGAATTAAGCCTTGTGCCAGGAATACAAAGGAAAGCTACCAAGGCCCAGTGGGAAAAGCAGATACAACACTCTAAGAATATGAAACACAAGACATCATCATCAGTGGAGAAAGAGTGATCTGGGAAATCATGCTGGTGCAGGTATATCAGACGATAAGACATTTGGGCTTTGAGGGCTGAATAGGAGTTTATCAGTTGAATCTTACCCTGTCCAAAGCAGGTGTTCCATAAATAGCTAGCACTTAAATGAGGCAGAGTAGATGAAGGGCATTCCAGCCCAAGGGAACTGAGGATTTACAGTGTGTTCAAGGATAGAGAAGTGACAGGACATAGTTTAGCCAGAGCAGGAAGTTTACAAGCAGAAAAGTAAGTTGAGGCCAAGTTGGGGAAAGGTCTTGAATGCCATACTCAGGGGTCTTGGCTTTATTCCAGGCTCTACAGGGCCATGTCAGAGGAGAAGTGACAGATCAGAGGTGGGTTTAGAAAAATGGCTTGATTTGCAAAGCAGGTGACACAAGACTGAAGACAGCAGACCAGGGAGGAGGTCATGGCAGCCCTGTCTTCACTCATCAACTGAGCCCTGCTCTCCACTTGCCCTTGAACTTTCTTCCTGGTAGAGATGTTCTCAAGTTCACACCCCTAGAGACCCCACACTCCCAGCTATTCTGGTCAAGGACATGGTGCCCACAGATGCCTGCTATCAGAAGGGGCCCTCAGCCAAGACCTTCTGGGGGAATGTTCACGTCTCCATGCAAGTCCCCAGCTGACAGATGGAACTGGCTGAGAGACAATGTTTCCATACATTGGAAAAACCTATGGCAGGCTGGCTTCTGGAATTCCAGGGAACTGACTTTTCAGCACTTAGGGCCTGTGGCTCTTACTTCTCCCTCCCCCATCCTAGGTGCCCCCTTCCTTTCCGCTCAGCCCAGCTTATCCTGGCTAGTACATTTCTTCCTAAATGCAGGTTGTGATGTTATGCGTCATGGACACTTGAGAACCCTCCATGGATCAAGCTGTGCTCCTACCTCACCAGCCTGGCAGAGATGCTGCCAACACTGCCAACACCATCCTGACCATCTGCCCGGAGGCTGGGGCCACACTTAGGCAGCTGCCCCAGCAGGCACTAAAATTAGGTGACCCGTCAGACCCAGGACATGGTGATCACGGGCAGGCTACCAAAGCTGCCCAGAGGGTCACTCCTCCCAGCCCAGGACCCGAGGCAGAACAAGAGCGGCCCAGTGTCCTTTCACGCCCGGGGAAACTGAGGCCAGGAGAAGAGCAGGAATCACTGAAGGGCTGAGAACTTGGAGTTTTGTTTATTCCTTTAGGAATTGTCCTTGAGGGTGAACAGTAATACATCCCCCTAGTAGAAATTTAAAATATATTCCATGAAGAGATGAGAATTTGAAAACCACAATCCCATCCCCTGAGCTAAGTTCCACTTATTCTATCTCCCTCCTTCTTTGCAGACTGTTTTACACAACAGAAAACACGCTTTACAACTTATAAAACGTTCCCTTCCTCTACCTGGAATCATTTTGACAAGTCATTAAAAATTCTTTATATGCATCAATTTGAATCAACGTACAGTATTCCATTTTATTAACATGCCAAAGAAATCCCCTATTGTTGAAGTTATTTCCCCTTTCATGCTGTTATAAAAAAAAACTGCAGTAAACACCTAGGCACATGAATGTTTGTCCACATCTATGCTGATCTCCTCAGGATGGATTGCCAGCAGTGGAATGAATGGGTCACAAGAGAAGCATATGTTCAGGCTCTTGATACAGACCGCCTCCTCCTTTCCAAAAAGCCTCCCCACACATTCCTCTGTCAGCTCTGGCCACGGCTCCTTCCTTCCACAGTTTGCTCATTCCTGGGATCATTTCTCTTCAAGGAAGTTTGTGTCTGTAACGCTTGCTCGTCTCACACTGCAGACAAAAGCATCTGTTCAGTGCAACACTGAGCGGCAGTTCCCTTTTCCTAAACTAACCACAGCATCCAGGAGACGCAGGAAGTAATCAGGGACTCAGAGTAGCTCCTCCTGTGTATGTGGGCCTTAAATTAGGGGTCAAAGTGAAACCCGTTGATCTGGTCCTTCCAAAGAGCCCCAGCGACCTCTCCTACCCCAGCTCATCCAGCTGCACACACCCAGGAAACAATTCTCTTCAGTGATGCTGTCCATCCCCAACAAGGTTAACTGATAACCCAAATTATGACACCAGACCTAAGACGGCAACCCATAAAGCAACTTGGCCAAGAATCAAAGTGCCTTTGCATTTCCTAGCAGGGAAACTAAACTCCAGGCTCAGTGTAAATAGGCTGTCTCTGGTCTGACGTCAGCCTCACTGCTGGCAAGTTATAGATGGCACTGCCGTATCACCCGTCATAAATACAGTCCCTTGGCTAAACAAAACCGACAGTTTTGTGTCAATAACCTTTGAACCACTCAAACCCAGTGTCAATTGTATTTGTCTTCCAGCTGAGGTTTACTCTAGACTGTTTGCTAAATCAGGGCTCACCTGCGGAGATCATTCAAATATATTACAGGCACCAGGCAGACACAAGGGCCCCCACCTCTGCTCCCGGCCTCCCCCAGGCCTCACAAGGGTTTCCACCGTGGCAGCCTGCGTGCTGCCCATTCCCCTCAACACTCAGCAAGTCTTACCAGGAAAGAACAAGAAACAAGGGGAAAGAAGAGACACTGAGGCCAGGATTAGAACCCTGGCACTGCTGCCAGCCCTCTGGGCCACCCCAGCAAAGTCACCCAAGCACGGGAAGCCTCTGTCTTCTCCTGAACGAAGGAAGTACCTAGTCTCCTGAAACATCGAGTCCCTATTTCCAGAGGACTGCTCATGTATCACATCAGGCCACATGAAGGAATCAGCTCTGGACAGTGATAACCCAGGAAGAGCAGAAATGCAGAATCAGCTCCCAGTGCCGTACAAGAGACGGATGAGCAGGGAGCAAAACCCTCCAAGTGCTGCTGTGTCGAGGAGCAACCAACGTGGAGACACCCTGACCTGACTGGGGCCGGGGTGGGCTCCAAACAGATATGACATACCACACAGCTACCTTTTCATAGAAGGGGATACAGCACAGGGCTTCGCTGGTGGCGCAGTGGTTGGGAATCTGCCTGCCAGTGCAGGGGGCACGGGTTTGAGCCCTGGTCCAGGAAGATCCCACATGCCGTGGAGCAACTAAGCCTGTGTGCCACCACTACTGAGCCTGCGCTCTAGAGGCCGCGAGCCACAACTACTGAGCCCATGTGCCACAGCTACTGAAGCCCGTGCGCCTAGAGCCCGTGCTCCGCAACAAGAGAGGCCACCACAATGAGAAGCCCGGGCAGCGCAACGAAGAGTGGCCCCCATTCGTCGTAATTAGAGAAAGCCCACGTGCAGCAACGAAGACCCAATGCAGCCAAAAATAAATAAACAAATTAATTAATTAATAAAATTGCATTTTTAAAAAATCCTTTAAAAAAAAAAAAGGATACAGCACAGAGACAGCCCAGCTCTGGCCAAGACGGGTGCAGTTACCCTGGCCACCTGAGGCTGGGCTAACTTGTGCAATCAGCCTGCTGCATGCCAAGCCCTGCGCTGCCGCCAGACGAGAACTCAGACGAGATTCGTGCTCCCACCGCCAAGGCTCGTCTCACACCCCCTCGGACCACCCCCACCTACCTAACTACCCACCCACCTACCTACCTACCTTCAACAGCTGGGGGCCTCTCAGCCATGACCCAGGGTCTTCAGTGCCTTTCACCATCTGGGGGGCTTCACCCAAGCCCACTCGCAAGCCCCCCAGCTGGCAGGAACCCAAGCACCCCCAGTGAGGAAGGGGAAAAGGCTTAGGAGACTACCTCTGCTTCGTCTCAGGGCTATGAAGCTGGGGGCTTGACAGGAGGTTAGGATGGGAGGACTGGGGTGTTAAGGGCTGTGTTTTAATGACCATGAACCTCTCTGGGAAATGAATGAGAAGAAACTCAACAAGGAAACCCCTGTGCGAAATGGAAGGGGCAAAGAGAGAACACAGCTGTGTTGTGGTTAACAGAGCTCCAGGCAAGCTAGTCACCCAGTACCGATCTGTAAAATGGGAATTATGCTCTCTGCCCAAAGAGTCACTGCCACGATCAGACAAAGTGGGGACCATCGAAGCCTTTCGCGTCTTGAAACACGTCCACAAGCAGAAGGGATGATGGCTGCTGTGGTTAGAAGGCTGTGCTTCCCCTACATCGACCAGGAGGCAGAGACCCACATCCCGCCCCTGGCTCCACCTCTAACTGCTCTGAGACCCCAGGGAAGTGCCACCCCTCCCTGGGCCTCACTGGAATCGGGAGGGACTTATACAAGGCAGTCTCGAAAGTCCCTTCAGCTCTGATGCCATAGGATGGATTCCGTGATGGGGGTTGACTACCGAGGCCAGCCCACGGCAAGGTGCCCCTTCCCAGAGGTCAGCTCGACCCCTCCCCCATCAATTTGATGGGAGTCACAGAGGAGGTGTTGGCAGAACCAGGGTCAAAGACGTCACCATCACTCACCTTTGGGAGCCTAACCCCTATCCGGGGATGCGGGGATCCCTCAGTCTTCCACTTCTCATCTCTGCCGGCCCCTGGGAGAAGGGAGTGCCGGGACCATCCCTTTACCACCTGGAGGAATAGAAAGGGCAAAGCGGCAGCGTCTGTGCTGAGCGGGGAAGGCAGGAGACATTTATAAATGACCCTCTTAGCTGTTTACGAGACACCTTCTGAGAGAAAGCAGAGGAGGAGAAATAAACTTGAAGTAGGGAAACCTGGCTGGTGTCTGAGATGAGCTTTGATAAGCCAGCTGCACCAGCATTTCTTCTGCTTTTATGGCTACCTTTACAGCCCTGTGTTTGGGACCCTTTATCAGGGGCCGGAAGGAGAGAGCAGGCAAGACAAAAAGCCTTCCCTGGCAACTCCACGAGCAGATCCCACCTCCTCTGGAGATCAAGATAACCCCAGTGTGCCTCCCAGTCCAGGCAGCTGTGCCCCAGACGCCCAGATCTGGGGTGGACAAGGAATTCCTGAGCACGGCAGTAAATTTGAAGAGCCAGGCCCTTGGGCAGCCCTGACTGCTGCAGCCACACGACAACAGTGCTGGGACTGGGCTTCTCCTGAAACCACTAGGTAGCCCCATCAGGACACTCTGGATCCCTTATCCCAAAACCCACTGACATCAGGAGGGGTGTCTTGGGGTTCCTCCCCCAGCATAACCTGGTGCTTCCTGCTGGGCCTGGGGCTAGGACAGCTTCCCAGACTCACACCCAGGTTGAGGCTGGGGATCTACCATTCTCACCCCCCTGAACTTTCCAGCATTATGTAATGGTTAAAAATATGGGGTAGAGAAAGACTGTTCCGTCAAGCAACCAGTTCTGAATCCCAGCTCATCCCCTTGCTACCTGGGGCAGTGACTCCCTCTGGGCCTTGGTTTTCTCATCCGTTAAATGGCCGGTGCAATCAGTCCCTAACCTTGCAGGACGGGACACATAGAAGGAGCGCAGCAGATAGGAACAGTCTTCAAATTGGGTGTCTGGACGTCCCAGCAGCAAAAGTAGTCAAGATGCCAGTGTTCACGGCTCATTTTCCTAGACTGGCCATGCTCTGGAAGCCTGAAACCTTCATGTCAGCCTCACCTGAACGATGGTGGCCCAAGCCCCAGCCCCATATGTATGGCAAACCTTACTGGGCTCCTAACATGAGCCACTGTGCTTGGGGCTAGGGGACAGTGTTACAAAAATGGAGAAAGATATAGTCGTGACACCCAGGGAGTCCACACTCTGTGGCCAAAAACAAGCCTACAGATTCAGGATATGTGAAGTGCAAAACTCGGAGATGGTGCCAAGGGAGCAGGACAGTAGATACAGGCATGGTCAGGGAGCGGGGCTGGAGGAGCTACTCAGAAGATGGGTCTCTGGGCTGGGCCTGAAGAATTGAGTAGGAGTTTGCCAAGAGAAAGAGAAGGAGAAGGAAACCGTTCCCTAGTCAATCAATGGCTGGTAATTCATAGCAGGTGAGCCCCATGGAGGGGAGGCAAGGACAGCCGGGCCCAAGCAGCAGAGGGTGAGAGGAAACGTGGACCAGCCTCCGCTTAGAAGAGCCTTGAATGGCGGCTGGGCAGCCCCAGCCTAGTGCTAAAGTTGCCAAAGGTGCGGCCCAGGGCAGGTAAAGGGTGTGGGCCAGGTAACAACATCAGTTTAGACTGCTTTGGGGGAACTGCTCTTGGATCACAGCAGAGGACGACAGGGAGAATAGGGTCTTGGAGGAGACTGAACAAGAAAGCAGGTGATGAGGGTACAGCAGGGTGAATGCCCAAGAATCTGGCTCACTCAGAGCTGCCCCCGTGGAACCAGAGAGCCTGCCCTCCAGTAGATCCATGTGGCCAGACCATTGTGCCCACCGCAGACCTGCTTCTCAAAGGCATCCAAGAGATCAGAACCAGGTGCCCGAAGGCAGCCCTGGCATCTCCAGAGCCCCGCTGGTGCCACAGCCACCCCAGGCCTGGAGGCAGTCACGCACTGCTGGGCAACCCAGGCACCTCACAGCACAGACACCCCATATGTGCCTCTCCTCTTCTCAGACGACACCCAGGCCCTTGCTTCCGAGGTACTTTGGAGGCAAAACTACATGCTTTTTCCTCCCTGCTCCCAGCTCAGCCCAGCTGCACCAGGCTCCCCTAAGACCGTGCTTGCAGCCACCGGAAGCCTGTGGGTCCATCAGCCACAGCCCTGGATGGGCTCCAGCATGGTTCAGAGTGCACTCCTAGTTTCCTGGCCCAGCAACTCTTATCTCCCCTTCCAACGCCCTGGACCCTCGCCCTCCATCCTTTCCAAGGGTCCCCCAACAGCTGTGTGCTCTGCAGGGACATACCCTCCACCCACCCCCAAGTAGAACCCCAACCTGGCTTCTTTTTTTAAAACATTATATTTTGGAATAATACAGATTCACTGGAAGTTGCCCAGATAGTACAGACAGGCCTGTGAGCCCCTCCCCGTTTCCCCCATGGTTGCATCTTACATTACTATAGTACAACACCAACACTAGGAAGCTAACACTGCTATAAAGCATGTGTATTTCTCATTTTCTCACATGTGTAGATTCATGAAATCACCACCAAAATCAAGATACTGAACCGTTCCATCAGCCCAATCTTTGAGATGGCCTTTTTTTTTTTATTTAAAATACAAACGATAAAACTTTTATAAAAAACCAAATCAGGGTGGGGAATGGAGACTGAAGGCAAGAGATTTAGCATCAGACGCACTAGTCAAACAGTCCACACCGGAGCAAAAAGTCAGGTGGGGTAAAAGGAACCTTGTTTCCCTCTTCCCACTCTCCTGCCGCATGGCCCTGCCCCAGGGCCGCCAGAGAGTGGAGGGAGAAACAGAAGCGTGAAAGGGCAGCGAGGGACCCAGACACATGAACCCAGAGCCCCAATCCAGGAAGGCCAGGGCCCTGCATTTCTCCATGCCCCCAACAGGGTGAGCCAACAGCCTTCAGTGAACCAAGGCAGCTCCCCTACCCGCTGCAGCCCAGCTACCACCCAAGTCCCTTCTTCCCCTCCTTGAAGGCTGAAGGGGGCTTCTCCATTGCCTCACCATTGCCACAGAGGGACCCCTGGCCAGGTAAGGGCCCCACAGGTTGCTGAATGAAGGAGCATATACGACTCTGGTGAGTTCCTTCCCCTCTTAGGCCCTGAGGCCCCCGGCCCCAACCCCAAAGTAAGGTAGAAGCACAGCCAGGGAAGTTTGGATGATAACTCTGGGTGGGCCTGTGAAAGAGCCCAGGAAGGGGGTTAGCATCTAGATTTCATCCACCAGGCCTCATGGCCACCTCTCCCCTTCCTGAGGGCCCCTGGTGTGGGATCCTTGGAGAATGTTGGGTACAGGGGCTACAAACTCAATGGGCGTGGAGAGGCAGAGGGAGGCACTGGGAGCTCAGGCCAGCCCTCTGGTGTGGGGCCCAGGGATCGAGGGTCCAGGGATCCAGGGCCCAGGGATCCAGAGCCCAGGGATTCAGGGTCCAGGGATCCAGAGCCCAGGGATTCAGGGTCCAGGGATCCAGAGCCCAGGGATCCAGAGGCCAGGGATCCAGGGCCCAGGGATCCAGGGTCCAGGGATCCAGAGCCCAGGGATCCAGGACCCAGGGATCCAGAGCCCAGGGATTCAGGGTCCAGGGATCCAGTGCCCAGGGATCCAGAGCCCAGGGATCCAGAGCCCAGGGATTCAGGGTCCAGGGATCCAGAGCCCAGGGATATAGGGTCCAGGGATCCAGAGCCCAGGGATCGAGGGTCCAGGGTCCAGGGATCCAGAGCCCAGCGATCGAGGGCCCAGGGATCCAGAGCCCAGGGATCCAGGACCCAGGGATCCGCCCAGGGATCCAGAGCCTGGGGATCCAGAGCCCAGGGATCCAGGGCCCGGGGATCCAGAGCCCAGGTATCCAGAGCTCAGGGATCCAAGGCCCAGGGATCCAGAGCCCAGGGATCCAGGGTCCAGGGATCCAGGGCCCAGGGATCCAGACCCCAGGGATCCAGGGCCCAGGGCTCCCGAGCTGCCTCCACTCAGAAAGGAGCTCAGTACTGTGAAGTCAGCCAGATCACTGGAGTGAAGGCAGGGGTTTGGCCTCTCCCCCACCCCAATTCCAGCACCTCCTTCCCCAGCCCAGAGAAGAAAGCCAGGGCCCTCTGTAGTCCATCTCCCACCCCTCACTCAGACCTGACTCAACTGTCTCTTGCCCCCTGCCCACCATCCTAGAGCAGAGCCCTGCTCTGGCCTCTTCCCAGCTCAGTCACCCTCAGGGGCGCCCCCTTCCCCTGGGGGATCCCTTGTGCTGGCATTCAGAGCCCAGCTCCCATCACAGCCCCATAAGCACTCAGGCTCGGCCACCCTCAACTAAACCAAACTTACAGCTTCCCAAACGCTCCCCACATCCCCTGCCTGCATGTGTTCACCTATCCTGTCCACTTGCCCATACAGCTTCCCCATCTGCTCTGGAGGAAATCTTGCCCATGTCTCAAGAGCCAGTACAAAAATTAGCTGCTCTAGAGAGCCTTCTCTGATCCGCAGGCCCGCTCTACTTCACCTGTCGGCCACAGTGACCCAGGGGTGCGGGGCTGGCCAAGTATAAGGATCCCATAGTAAGCTGAGGAACCTGAGGCCCAAGTAGGGGAAGTGCCTTGCCTGGCCGCCCTGTACCTCTTTGCTTCTGCCCTCCTCCTTTGAAGACTGTGGGCAGAGAGAGGGAGGTCACCTTGCAAGCTCCTGGAGGCGGGGAGAGGGCTGGACCCCCTCCAGCCTGGGTATATCCAAGTACCACAAGCTCCCAGAGTCTAGTGCCAGACCAGCTCTGCCTCCTTGGAAGCCTTACCACTGTTGACTATAGCCAAACTTCCTGGTTCCTAGAGGAAGGGGGACCTTGAGATGTGCCAGTCACACTGACCTCCCAGCCTACCCAGGCCCTCTCAGATGACCCAGCACCTAGGGGTTCCCAGGGAGACGCAGCTCAGGGGGCAAGAAGGCTGCCACCAATGGTCCAGGCCCTGGCCAACCGGTCCAAAGCGTGCGAGAATGGAGGTCTCCGTCGGCGGAGAACACAGCCGGGACAAGGTCCCGTGGAGCCTTCAGGCTGCACTGCTCCTCCTTCCTATTTATGGCCCTCTGGAGGCTGCTTTCCCCTTTGTTCTGCCAAACAAGCTCACTCCTGACTTCCAAGTCAGCCAGGGACTTGGCAAACATTTGTCAGGACTCGTCCCTCACTTTGTGTTTGCCTCCGCGGCGGGGATCTGGGCTCTGTGCGCAGACAAGCGTCACCCCTGGGGCTCGGCGGGGGTCCCCACGTTCTGCAGCCCCAAGGCCCCAGCTGCAAGCGTACCGGGATGGAGTCTCTCCGTCCACCGAAAGTCCAGCCTCGTGCCACCCTGCCTGAAATGCCACCCCATCCTCAGTCTCACGCGTGCCCCCCAGGGCAGGAACCGCGTGTGGGCCCTGTCAGTCAGACAGTCACACCTAGTGGCAGTGAGTTTGAAGTGTCTGGGAGAGGGCGGGAGGGGGAGCCTGTGAGGACTCAAGGTTTGCATTGAGGAGGCTGAGTGTGAGCCAGAGCCCGACACAAGGAGAGGGAAGGAGAGGCGGCAGCAGCTGCCACTGGCTTACCACCTCCGCGTGTCCTGAACTCAAGACGGTGCCACCCAGCCAGCCAAGGTCAGTGTGCCCTGATCAAAGCCGCCAGCTGGGCAGGCAGCCTCCAAAAAGGCAGGTACTCTGCAGAGAGGCCAGCCTCAGATTTCATAGTCAGTGCCAGGGAGCAGACAGATGGAGGCCTGTGCCAGATGGAGGGCCCAGAGGACAGAGATGTTCTGAGCAGACTGAGTCTCTAGGCCTCAGTTTCCCTATACGCACAGTGGGAACCCCGAGGGAGAGAGCTCATCAGCCTGGAGCCACACAGGAAGCTACTTCAGACCCCACGGCGCAGGGCAGGACAGAGGGGGAGGCTCGGGGGACAGAGAGTCCAGGGCCCAGGCCCACATCCTTCACCTCTCTAGGCCTGCACTTGTTTGATTCCTGGGGATGGAAACAGTGCCTGCTTTACAGATTTGCTCTGAGAACAAAAGGAGCTCATGCACAGAGAGATGTTGGCAAAGCCCCGGCACACACCTGGGCCTTAACCCACAGGAGCTGGTGTTATTGTTACTATCACTCGCCATCTTGGGCAAGTCGCTGAGCCTCTTCCAAGTTCTCCTCTCCCTCATCTATAAAGCGGGCTGACAGCTGGTTGTGATGAGGAAACGCCCTGATACAAAGAGCCCCACACAGGCCTAGCATCCAGCTGGTGTTAAAAAAGCAGCATGCCCTCTACGTGGATCCAGTAGGTATTTAATTGGTGCTTGCTGACTTGAATCACAAACAGCTAACAGGAAAGTTTAAAGGAGCAAGGAACAGCTGACCCATGGAGGTTCTTCCATCAGGATGGAAGGCTACACCTCAGTACCCCCAGGGTCCAGGACCCTCGGAGACGGGCTGGAAAGCCTCGTGGAGAGGCTCCTTACTCTGCAGCTTGCAAACTGTGGCCCAGGGAGCCCTGGGGCTCCTCGGGGTGCCTGTAGGGCCAGAAAGGAATGTGGGGGAGGGCAGATGAGCTCACTTCTACACCTACCCTCAATCAGAGCAGCACTGCATTCATCTATTTAGGAGTCCTGGTAAAGTTTCATCTGAAAAATGCACCCTTCTGCTAGACGTAATTCAACTTCTTGTTTTTCACATGAAGAAAGTAAAGCCCAGAGAGTCCCAAGGGGCCAGGAACCCAGCACTTTGGAGTCGTGGAGGCCCTTTTGGTAGCTCTTTATGCCGCTCCTCATGGCAAGTGGGGCAAGAGGGATACAGGGGCCTGTGCCCCTTCCTCAGGTGGATAAGAACATCCAGGCTGAGCCTGCCCTTCACTAGCTTTGTCACGTCCCTGCCCCTATCCCAGCTCCAGGACAAACTCCTGCTACACCCACACCTCAGGGGGGAGTTCACTTTCTCCAGGAAGCCTGCCCTGACCCCTAGGTTAGGTTTGCTGCCCCTGTTCTGTCTCCCACAGCCCCTAACCTGCCCCACTTCTAAAGATGCATTCATCTTTAGATCCAATCCCTCATGAAGGATTGCACCAAGACTGTCTATGACCCCTGAGTCCCCAGCACCCCGAACAGTGCCAGCACATGGAGTGGGTATTATTGAAATTGCCCGATGAATTGCCTGTTGACAAATGGAATGGCGTACAGCCTCCACTGTCCTAATCTGTAAAATGGGTGAATACCGCCTCCCACAAGGAGCATAATGACTGGCAAGTCAAGGTCTCAAACAGCAGAAGTCTTTCTCCTGCTGCCCTGGGCGGTTCTGAGGGCAGGCAGCCAGGCATTATCACCAGGTTCCTCTGCCATGGCAGAGGTTCACCTCAATGAGCAGAGGCCTGGGCTGGCCATGCGGGGTCCCGTACCAAGACCTCAGGGCACCTCACCCATCAGAGGTGCCTGCCAGGCCAGCACGCACCTTCTCAGCACTAGTATTTACATAGGCTTTGCAGAGGGGGGAAACACAAAATGCTTCAAAGCACTCCACAGGGGAGAAGGGACCACAAAGCCCTGGGATCCAGCAGGGGCTCCCGGAGCCAGCCCTGAGCTGACTCCAGGACCTACCAAGGGCTGCTCCTGATGAGCTCACGAGCCTGTGGCTGAGGCCAGGCCCTGCACATGTGGCCATCCCTACACACCACAGCCCTGCTAGGCATCTCCCATTGAGCGGCTGAGAAAGTGAGGCTCACAATGATAAGGGGGCAGAACTGGGATTCCCACCCACTCTGCCTCCAGACGAGCCTTGAGTGCCAAGGAGAACCTGGGCCAAAAGTGAACACACAGGATATCTCAAGTCCCCAGGTTCTAACCCGCTCAGCCCTGGAAGTGGGGCTGGAGTGCTGGGGGCCATAGCTTAGAGAGAATTAGAGGTGCAGGTCCCCAAACAACCATCACGACTCTGCACCAAAACACACTCCCATCTCCCCACGGGGCAGTCAGCCTGAGGAGCCCAGGGGAAATGGCAGTCACTTTGCAGCCACCAGCTCTATGCATCCAAGGTTCCCACCTGAGTGGGGCAGCCCTACAACACTGAGGGAGCATCAATATTTCATGGGCAGCTCCCTCCTGGCCTCCAATCGTGTTTTCAATCGCCATGAAACGATTCAGAATTTCCAACTCAGGGCTAATAGGCTGCCCTCAGCCAGTCAGCCAGAGGAGGCAGGGGTAATTATTTTAAAAGCTTCCGACAGGGCTGCTCACTGTGCTGGTTCCCCAGATGGTCTGTTTGCGGCAGTGGCTGTGCCCCTTCGGGCCCTGAACGCCCTGTCTCCCCAGCAGCAGCAGACACCTGGAAGGCTCCTGAAGCACAAGCCACAGAGCCTGTGAGGATGAGAGACACAGACCAGGCATACAGAAGGGTAAACTGAGGCCCTCTAAAGGGCAGCTCCAGAAAGCAGGGGCCTCAACTTCTCACCTTCATATTTCCCAAGCCAAGCTGTAGCCTCCTGTGCTCCAGGCAGATGGATAGACTGATGGACCAAGATGAAGTGGCCGAGTGAATGCTATTGCAGTATTCTGCTCCTATATCACCTCCTCAGATCCACCCTCCACTACCCAGAGGGAGTGATCTTACTAATATAAATCTGACCAGATCTCTCATTGTTTTAAACTCTTCACCTGCTCCTGTTTGCCTTCAGGAGAACATCCCATCCTCCTAACAAGGATTGTGAAGCCCTGTGGTATCTGCTTCCCACTTAATCCTCCAACTTCCTCTTCCCCCATTCTATGCCTTACCACCTGTCCCAGTGCTATTCCACAGTAGGAGGGGAGAGGGGGAGAACTGTTCCAGGCAAACTCAAAGCCTGTATGTCATTCAGGGCCCTTCAACACCAGGCAGATTTCCTCTCCAGCACTGTGCTCCAAATATGGTTATGGGTGGCTGTGTCTGCCTCGTTGGCTCAACCCAAATGAGCAGGAGATATCAGTCTTTGTGTGTGTGCAATCACAGGCACAGAATACGTGCTCTCTAAACTTTTGCTGACTTAACAGGAAGGTTCCAGACCAGGGCTCTTTCCATTATTCCATATAAATGCTGATAGGTCTTCAGTGAAAAAAATACTTGAGATGCCCAAATGGTTCCTATTTTTGCTTTGGCTGCCAGGAAGCTCAAAATGCAATATAATAATGCTCAAAGTAATTAATCTCTTACCTGATCCTAGGGGTTCCTCTCTACCTTGAGAGACTCTAATTCCCTCCTCACAGATGAAAAAGGGAGTACAAATAGATGCCCGTCCTTGATCTAATGATCCATCCCTATATGTGAGTCAGTAGACTCTGAGCCTGCCCTCAGACTTCCTGGTAGCCCTCTACCTCTTCCCATAGATGAATGCAGGAACAATCTTGATGGACTTCAGACTCTCAACAAAGCCAGTGCCTCCCCACCACACTGGAGTGAACTTCTTACCAACACCATCAGCAGCCCTCTGAGAACCCTCACAGGGCAGGGACTTCTTTGGGAACTAACCCATCCCCTCCACTTGCACCTCAGAGGACTTGTTGCAGGACAGCAGCCAGTATTTTGGAGGGAGTATGATGAGTAGTCCCTAACACGGTGGTGCGCCCTGTCCCATCCTTCTGGGGTGGAGCCTGTGACCCTAGCCTGGCCAGCCACAGCCTGAGCCACTCTTCCCTACAAATTGATTGGTTCAGCAGTGGGCTTGCAAGCTGCACCCAGCCAATCAGCATAGCCAAATTCCTTTGCCCCGCCCCTAGGGAGGGTCCTGTGGTTGGCAAGAGAGGCTCAGCCCTGCTCTCGAGGAGCTTACAGGTGGTAGGGGCAATGGGTTTTAATCAATCATTACATAAATACTGATTTCAATACTATTGAAATAAGAGCTATGAAGGGAAAGGACATTCTCCCTGCTTTTACTAGATATTGAAATAAGAAATACTGCTTGAAGAATCGTTATGCCTTTCTGCATAACTGTGGTGGAGGACATTTGCCCATTATGTTTAGTGTGAATTCATGTGACAAATTCAGCTCAGGGTTTTGTACTACAGAGAAAAACTTTGGACTAGAAGAAGCATGTCAGTTTGGAAGGAAAGACAAAGCAAATGCATCAGACAATTCTGTTGACCTTTTTTGGTTAGGTACCCGGAAGCTTAAAGCTAAACTGATACTAAGGTACAAGGATTGTGTCACTTCTGTTCCTGGTGGATCCAACTCTAACCTTCCTCTCTCTGAGGCCTGATTCCTCTGCCTTTAAAGTAGAAATATGTATGCCCCCAAGATGTCAAAATCTAAAGGGAAAATGTGAAAAATTCTTTTTGGAAGAAGTGAAAATATGATCACAAAAAACATTTTTAACCTACTCCAGTTCACCAAGAACTTCTGGGCTTTCAGGCCCTGATCCCACTCCACCCCACCTGACCCAGCTTCCCTGATCCAAAACTTCCAAGCAGCTAAGCAGGGGATGAGAAGCAGGTCTGCTAAATCAGAGAATGAACTTCCTCTTGCCTGATTCAACCAACGTGACCACCCTGGGGAAAGAAGGAAACAAAAATGAGAGCAAACGCTTTTAAAGAGCAAAGCTACCCGGCAGGTATCACCACTTTGAGCCTGCTGTCCACCCTTACACCAGGCCACACCCCTCAACTCCACCATCTCCTAGATTTATCGATGAAGTGAAAAACTCTTATTATTCTCCCATTTCACAGGTAGGGAAGCTGAAGCCGGGAGATGTTACGTGATTTGCCCAAGGCCACACAGTTAGTAAAAGACAGACAAGACTCCAACTCTGACCATCGGGTCTCAGAGGCAGCTTTTTGACACCACAGGCTCCACCTGGGAACAAGGACTTAGAGAGAATCACATTCATGGGCCCAATCACCACTGAGAACAAAACGCAGAAAATCGCTGCTGTGCAGGAGGAGAAAGGTTTGATTTCCCAGCGCAAGCACCAGAGTGAATGCCACCGCAGCTAGAAAAATGTCTGGCCCTCCATATGTAGTAAGGGCCCAGTGGTTACATTTATGCCCAAAGATGCCCAGGTGCCCAGGGTGTGGAAGGAGGCTGCCTGAGACAAGGTCGGTAGCATCTCAGGTTAGCAGCCCACGGGCCCAGACTGGCCAACAAACCAGTTTCACACATAAAACAAACTCGTGGCAGCGGGAGAAGCAGAAGCTAGAATTCCTGAAGGGCAGGGTCCAAGCCTCGAGACTGCGTTCCAGGTCTGAAATCGGGGGTGTCAGGGACTCAGCCTTCACCCTTACAATCCTGTGTGCACCGAGCCCCACACACCCACCAAAGAGGTGCTCCCGCTGTTGAGGGTCGAGGGGATGCTGTGGATTCCCGCAACAGCAGGACAGGGTGCAGGGGCCGCCTTGAGGGCCCGAGTGCCGCGGCCTCTGCGAGCCTTGGTCCAGCAGGCTTCCGGCTTTGGGTGTTAGGAGGGCGTCCGGGGTCTCCGCGTTGCCGGCCGGGTAGCCTTGGAAGCGAGGACCAGAGGGTGCCAGGGCGGGCGCAGGGGGCCGTGGCCTCTCCCGCAGCAGCTGTCAGAGAGAACCAGGCAGGGAGGCGCAGCCGGTGACGGCACCTCATGAAACATTGATGCCCGGCCGCCGCACTGTCATCTCCCGGCGGCACCTTGAGCCAAAGCGGCAGCCCTGAGTCCCTTGGCCGTCGGGGGCAGGCTCAGGTGCTCCTGCCCCCCGGGGTAGTCCCAGACCGACTGCCCGCCCGACGCTGTACCCCTTCCCGTGGCCCCAGCAGCAGCAGGCTCAGACTGGGCACTTGGGGGAAGCGGGAGCCTGTTTGTCCAATTGGTTTCCGGCACAAGGCTTCACGCGGGATATCTGGCCATGGGTGAAGAACCCAGTCGTCTGCGGTTGGAACCCAGTTCCCCTCAGTCCGGTCCATCTCCCAGGAGCCACCAGCCAGGGATAGCCACCAACCAGGTCACATAGGTTGAGTCCTCCCTTGTGGAAAGGCCAAGCAGGACGACTGCTGGAGGGTGTGCAGGCAAGGGGCTGGACAAGGGGCCTCAGAAGTCTGTCCTTGTGGGGTTGGTCTCTCCTTTCCTCAACAGCCCAACCCCTGAGGAGGAAGGGGTGGGGGGAGAATCCTCCAAGCAGAGCAGATCGGGAG
>NW_020173922.1:569694-607498 GCF_003031525.2 Neophocaena asiaeorientalis asiaeorientalis | reverse complement strand
CCAATACACAGAGAAACTCTAGAGTCTGTCCTCAACTTCCCTTGGTTGCCAAGCTCTGCGCAGCGGACTCCCCCTGTCAATATGCAAGAGCAGCTCCCTCCCGCAGGCTGAGCAGAAAGGAGGAAAGGTCGACTCTCACAACCCCGGCTCAACCGTCACCTAGCGGGACGTGGGGAAACTCCGACCAGACCCCGACTAAACCGAGATCGAGCTCAGCCCCTCATGTGTCAGGTGGGAAACTGAGCCCGGGGAGAGAAAGCCGGCGGGGGCCAGGCCGGGACTCGCAGAGACTTCGTCTGCGTGCGGCCAGGCCCCGCCTCCGCGCGCGCAGTCCCGGGGCGCGCTCAACGGCCTAGGGCCCGGGCCACGAGCCGCGCAGACCCCTGCCTGCGCCCCGAGGGAGGTCGGGACTGCGCGCCGTCCCCTCCGCGCTGGTCCCTGCGAAAGCCTCTCTTCCCCTCCCCCCTTCCCGCCTCCCCAGCTAGTGTCCCCGCCTTCCCCGCGGGCGACGGGCGGCGGCGGGGCAGCGGGAGGAGCGGGCCGAGCAGCGGCAGCCGCGTCCTTGCACGCTGGGATGTAGCGAACCAGAAGGGGCCGAAGCTGCGCGCAGAGCCGGAGACGCAGCTGGATCCGGGGCCCTAGCCAGAGTCCAAACCTAAGCCAGAGCCCGTGGCGAGGGAGCCCGGAGCCGAGGAGCCGCACGCGCCGCGCAGTCCGGGTCAGGTAAGAGTCTTTGGGCTAGGGGCGCTGGGTCCCCGCAGTGTTGGGGCGCAAGGAGGTGGTGGCCGAGTTGCGCGCTGTTTGCTCCGGGAGTAGGTGGGGTCCAGCCGGTGGCGCGGGACTGAGCACATCGCGAAGGCCAGGCGCCATCAAAGCAGCTCCAAGAGTTCATTCCTGCGCCCAGCGCACAATCACAACTAACATCGTCAGGCGCTACCTCACCTAACCGGTGGACCCACGCCATGCTTTAGCCCTGAGCACCCTAAGAGGGCAAGAGTTTCGGGGGTGCGGGCCCCAGCCCTAAGAAGGGCACAGCCCTGGACGCCCTTCGCAGCCCCTCGTGGTGGCGCGGACCGCTGGGGACCTCTGGGAGAAAGGGCAAGCGAGAGGGCCGCCCGCCGCTCCCCGCAGCACCCAGGAATGGGGGCCCCAGAACGAGCGGAAGCGCTGGCCCCTCTGCACGCGCGGGGACTTCGGCCTAAGCTTCACGTCAAGAGGGTATTTTTCCTAAACGAAACCGCTTCATTCGTTCGTTCGTTCGTTTGTTCGGGCAGCTGTGCCGCAGGAAAGCAACAGACGTCGGCCGGAGCCCCGGCTGTCTTCGCCGCGCACCCCGACGTCCCGCCGCAGTGCTTGGAGGCGCCCCCAGCCCAAAGCGGCCTGCCGGAGCCGCCACCGGTCAGGCTTTTCCTTACCCTGAGAGAAACCCCAAATGCTCTTCGCAAAATCCAATAAAGACATTCCCGCAGCTTCTCCAGGGTTTGGTTGTTGACTCTGGGTTCCGGAGCACACAGCCGCTTCTCTAGAACCGGGTCTCGGAATTCTGAAATTGACCAGCCTCCTAAATCTCAGCCGATTCCACCATGGTTAAGCAAGGGCCCAGTGGCCGGGATCGCAGAAATGGGAACCCCAGGCCAGAATCCAGGTTCCAAGGTTTTCCGATTTAGAAACTCCCTTAATCAAAATATTTGAATCCACTTTTCTGAGAAACCAAGGCTCAGGCATTCTCTTGGCAGCCCAGTGGCCTCTGACAGCCACCAGGGCCAGAGGGAGGCAACCTCAGGTTGCTGTCCACTTGGCAGAGGCTACAGGTCTAGGGTAATGACAAAAGCTACAGGCAGCAGGGGTAGCACAGGAGGCAGACTTGCTGGCCTCCTGCCTTTTCCTCAGACTGCTTTCGAACTCCTCACCTCTGCTCAGAAAAGGAAAAGAAGTGGACTGGAGCATACAGACCCGGCTGCCTGGACGCTAGGATGTAGAGGAGGCTTTTGCTGACCTTCAGGCCAGGTTCAGTGTGCCCTTCTATCAGGAAAGCAGCTGCTGGAAAGAGGAGGCTGTGTACAGCAGAAGCTGACCCTCTGCTTCCCAGTTGTGGGACCAGCCGTTGCCACTTTCCTAGCCTTCTCTTCCCCTGGCTCAGCCATTCTCAGGAACTATACAGCGACCAGTGGGCTCCGGTGAGCCATAAGCCTGGAGAGCGATGGGCCCTACCAGCTGCTTACGGAGAGTTCTGAGTTTCATGCTCCCATCAGCACCCCACTGAGCCATACTGCCTGAATACATCTCAGCTCTTCCCACCAGGACAGGCTGGGGAATCCCGACTGAAAGGAAGTCACAGGCTGGGGACCTAAAAGCCTAAAGGATCCAGTGAGATCATTCCCAGCCCCTACCTGAGCACCCCTTACCCCATCGCTCAGAGATTGCTTGCAGTCAAAGAAACAAGAGTTTTTATTGGGGAGGGGGTGTTAGATCTGGCAGAGGAGGTAGGTGGTCCGGGCTGCACTCCCAAAACTGGGTTTTCTAGTTTGAACTTCTCCACGGCCTAAGAGGCTTAGGGCTGGAATGTCCCAGAGAGTCATGGATGGCCCCTGGGGCAAGCCCTGGCACATTCCTTTCCTTTTCCTAAAATCCCTTGATTCTGGTGCAAAGATTAGGACAAGGTACCTCTGTGAGCGGGTGGAAGGATGCCCTCCGTGAGGACCCTCCAACCACCCTTCCCAAATAAAATTACTAAGCCATTCTTGGGCACAGAGTCTGTTTTCTGTAAGCCCAGTCTCAGGAAGAGCCCCTATGGTGATTATTTCAACCCGACAACAGCCCGGGCTTCTCTGCTGAGCCCAGCCAGGACTCTAAGCCCCCAATTTCCTGAAAGTCACAGAATCATTGCTAGCTCTGTGTGTCCTGGAGGGATGGGGCACATGGTTCCAGCTCCAGGAAGCCCCCTTCCCTTCTCTCTTCAGGTCACATCATCAGGTGAGGTGGAGGCTGAAGCAGCAGTCAAGGATCGCTGCGTCCCACGTCATAGATGGGAACTGGCACACACTGCAGGTCAAGCCTTGTCTAAGGTCAGACAGCAAAGCCAGGGGAACACTGAACCCCTGCTCTTACTCCTGAAAGACAGCTGCCTCCTGTCTCGTGTGCATGTGTGTGTGTGTGTGTGTGTGTGTGTGTGAAATGAGTGTGCAAGAAGCCCCTACTCCGCCTGGGATAGCAGCCAGCAGAGCGAGTGGCTGAGGAAGAAAAGAAAGCGCCCAAGTCCCGTCTCCAGCCAACACCCAGAATCAGGCCAGGGCCTCCTCTAGATCAATCACTTCCTCACCCCTGCTCATTCAGCCCTGTCCAGGTCTAGCAGAAAAGACTCCCCTGGGCAGCCCCCACTAGTCTCAGTCCCTCTCTAGGGCTCAGGGCCCCTGGGATATGGAGCTTCACCGGCAATAGTCTGAGCACCTTTCCATCCACACAGCAGGCATTAAGATTTCCAAACATAGGGATTATGGTGACTGCCTGGAGCACTGCCAGAGGCTTGGATCCAGAGGGGCACACAGCAGGTGCTCAATCACTGCATTCAACGCATCCACAGTGAGATACAAGCCCCTCAGACTGAATAGCTAGAGCTGCAGAGTCACAAAACAGTCCCCATCCATGCAACGCCTGACTCTTTAGCCCCTTTGGGGAGTGGGGGCCTGTGACCCTCAGCCTCTGGATGCCCGTAGGCAGACCATTCATTCCATGCCCCCATCCAGAGGGGCACTGTGTTTCCCACCTTGGCCCGACACTTGGTGGGCTTAGAACACACCCCTGTCAGCCAGATTTTGCAGCAAATAGCATCAGTGTTCTGGGACCCAGAGGCCTGGCTGTGTGTACACATATGTGACTGTACTCCACAGTCCCGTGTGGGCGCAGTATGTGTGTGTCTGTGTGTGCACAGCACACCTGTATGGGTATGCAGTACGTATAAGTACATGCGTGCTTTTGTGACCTGTCTGTATCCAGGCAGCGTGGGTGGCACACTGTCCAGTCGGGGTAAGGTGGCTAAACGGAAGATGGAGTGTGAAGGGGCACTCCCTGGCATGCTACAGCACCTGAATACCTCCTTGAAAGGAGGTATCTGCTGCTTCAGGAGATTCAGCTAAAAAATGTGGTAAAAGATGGGCCTGAGGGCAAATGCTAGGAAATCATACCCCCCGTGTACCCCTCCCACCATCCCCGTACACACCAAGTCTGTTTTCACCCTGGGGGTCTCAACTTGGAGAAACGTCCCTTTGGGAGGAAAAGGCTGGAGTTACTGAGGCCCTCCCCCAACCCAAACTCCTGGGATGCATCCTCCCTCTGGCCCCAGCCTCAGACCTTAGCCCCTGTGGCCTCAGGCACCCAGTGAGAGTGGGCCAGCCCTAAGGAACTGTGCCTTTTCCCCAGGGCCCAGAGCTGGGGGCCTTGGGCTGAGGCCAAGGGAGCAAGAGGCAGGCCTGGTTCCACCCTGCCCACGCCCCTGCCCTCATAATCCTTACCAAGGAGCTCAGCGGGGGTGCCTTCCTCTGATAGGGAGCCAGGTGAGGGCAGGGACTGAAGAGGGTCCCAGACCCTGACAGCCTGCACAGTCAGTCCCAAGCAGAGACCCCAGGAGGACATGAGGAGGCCCCAGGGTGAGGTACTGGGCCTGGAGATTACCACAGTGCTTCCCCCCGAGGCCGCTGTCCTGCCCAGTGCCACTTCTGTCTGGTGGAGCAGACAGATGAGGGGCAGAGGGCAGCCTGGGGTCCAGCTGTGGCTAGAGGAACAGGTCAGGGTCACACCCTACCACCCGAGCTGTCACCTATTAGCTCAGGACTCTGATGTCTCAAGACCAGTTAAGCAAAATCCTTCAACAAACTTTACTCAAGTAGGAGGATTCAACGAGGGGACTCATTCTTAGGGGTGGGAAGGGGAATGTCTTTGCCTGTGCTCATAGAGTGCCCACTGGTGCTGCAGCTTAGCTACCACTGTGTGGGAGAGAAGCTCAAAGACGGTCCTAGGCTTCCTGGGCTGCTGGCCTAGGCTTGAAAACTGCAGTCACCTGGCCTGCCAGGCCTGTGCCTGAAGCTCTGGGAAGCCAAAGTGAGGCCCCAGGCCCTGCGAACGTGCCCTGAAGGGGGCAGAGCCCCATCGTGTGGCAACCGAGGCCGAGGCCGGGGCCTGGCGGATTTGGTCAGACCATTGAAGGTGCAAAACAAGGGGAGACAGCCCTACTGAAGAGGCTCTGGGGCCTGGCAGGGCTCTTGGGGTCTCCTGCTGTACTCGCCAGCGGCCTGGAGCCAACAGAAACGCTTCATCTGATTAGAAGCCATCAGTTCTATCCCAATCCCGGAAAACTGACTGCGGTGCAGAGGGGGAGGCCTGAGAAGAAGCCTTGGGGGAGAGGGTCCAAGCTAATTAGGAGGCAGCATCCGGGGGCCCATTAGAGCGCAGGCTGCTGTCACTCAGCCTGGCTCAGGTCCCGGGAGACGAGGCCGGGTAAGGAGCGGCCGCGGCCCCTCGACGAGGACGCCGCTGGGAGCTGCCAGAACGAGCCCCGGGCTCTGCCCCCACCCTGGCGCTGGCTCGCAGGCGCCCGGTCGGTGCGATCCTCCTTGGTGAACATTCACTCATCCTGGGCTGTTCTTGCCGAGGGCTCGGGACTTCGAGGCGGCCCAGACAGGAGTTGATTCTGAGCGAAACAAGTCATTTGGGGCTTGAGGTGGGCACGAGCCGCGCGGGACTTGCAGGCCAGATGCGTTTCTTTTGTGCGGCCGCGGGAGAACTCAGTGTGTCACCGGGGAAGGAGGGTGAGGCGCGGCGAGGCCGCGGGAGGGGGGAGGCGGCGGGAAGGTGGCTGCGGAGGGGAGGGCGCGGGCGAGGCAGTGAGGGAGGGAAGGAAGGGAGGGCGGCAGCGAGGGCGCGGCTGCGCGGTGGGCCCAGCCTTCCACCTAGCCCGCGCCGCCGACCCCCGCGAGCCGCTCGAGAACTCCGCCAGCGAGTCGTCCGACACGGAGCTGCCAGGTAAGCTCGGCTCCCCGCGAGGCGCGCACGGAGCCTACCCGGGTGCAGGGAGCCGGCAGCAGGGCCTGGCGCCCGCTCCGCACAGTCACGCTCGCTCTACGCCCCAGGAGGCCTCAGGACCTTTCCTTTTCCCATTCTCCACCTGACGGTGAACACGGACAAGTAGGCGCTTTATGAAGCGGAAATTTAGTGCTTTTCGAAGGCACTTCCACGCGGTGCCCACGCGCCAAGTGACCTGCAAATGCACGAACCTACAACCGAAGGGTCGGAATGACAGCCCCTCTTGATCGGGAGCAAATAGAACGGGGAGAACAGTTAGGCTTGCGCAAATGGTTGTCGAAGGGCCGCTTGGACCGAAGGAGAGGAGCAGATCAGAAAGGAATGGGCGGCGGGCGAGAGAAAGTGCCCAGAGAGAGAGAGTACAGACACCCCGAAAGACTGTGGGCGACTGACTGAGAGGGAGAGACCTAAGAGAAGGTGGCGGGAAAAGTCGGAAAAGCAAACTGGGGGGGAAGAAAAACAACCTTAAGTAAAGGGAAAAGAGAGGACAGCGAGGGCGAGTGGGCCAAGAGGGGCGACCCGGCTCCAGTCAGAACCGCCTAAAAGAGGGATCCGTGCCCCACGTGCTCCGCCAGAGCCCGGAGCCGCCAGGCCGCGGGTCCAGGGCACCGACTCTGCTCGGCCAAGTCTCCTTCCGCGCTGCCTTTCTGCGCGAGCTCAAGCTTTTTTCCCCACGCCAGCTACTGGGCCGGCGAGTGGGCGGCGCGGGCAGTGATGAGGCCAATACCCGGCCCTGCCCGGGCTCCAGGGTCTCCGAACGGCTCCCGCGCTCGAGGTCCTAGTTCAGCGCCGCCGCCGAGCTTCCCACTCCCCCGGCCGTGGGCGCCTCTTCTGCGTTCATTTCTTAATCCACCAATGAGTGTTTCTCTACGAGTTTTTAATCTCTATTTATTTCCGTTTTGCATCCCTAAGTGACTTTCTCTGAGAGGTTCTGTTTGCTTGGTTAAAAAAACAATCAACGCTGGACGGTACTTCTGTTTTCAAAAGTTTTAACCGTGGCCTTTGGTTGGTTTTTATTTTTAAAACCCAGAGAAATACATAGTCATAGATTGCTTTAAAAAGCCAAGTCTATGAGAATAAAATTTTTAAATTAACTGTATTTTTCGTTATAGAAAGAATTACTATACTAGATATATTTCTCTGGAATTTAAAATATCTACATGCAACATTATTCTTCGGGAGATTTTAAAAAGTCAATCCAAAATGGCGCTTTTCTCCGGGATTTTCTCAAAATCCGTTTACAGTGATGTTATTTGGGGTATTTAAGTTATCTAACTATAGTGTTGTATTTCCCTGGGATTTAAAAATTATTTCTAGAAGGGCATTATCGGGAAGGGGTTAAAAAAATCTATCTACAACAGAACATTGATTTTTTTAAAATCCCAGATAAATAAATGCCTGCGTCTGCCTGGAGTTTATACACTTAACAGCACTGCATTTAGTTAGGGGTGTGTTTGCACGGAGGTTTCTGGCTTCTTAATCTGCATTTGCTGTGTTTCTACCTGCCTATTTTTAAGAATTTGTGACCCTTTCTATGTTTTTAGGCATAGAGCTGTGAGCTTTTCCGGGCTTCTGGGTTTTGTTTTTAAATTCTTTTTCTTTATGTTTCAATGTTTCTATAACTGCATGTTGTTTGTGTAGCTTCAAAGAGAGAGAGGCTAGAGCCCCCAGGTCACCTAGACAGAGTCTGTGAGTCTGGGCTGCCTGGCTGCTGCCAGAGGGATTTTCTGTGCCTTGGGACTTGAGGCCTGGAGCTAAGGCCGAGAACCCGGCTGTGTTGTGCCTGCCCGGTGGGGCTCCCACACGGCCCTGGGGAGAAGAAATTGGAGGGGCTGCAGGCCACTGCCTGGCTCTTGCTCCACCCACCCCCCAGCTTCAGGCTAGAAAGATTTGATCCTAGTTCAGAAAAGCAGAGATCCCCTCTGATTTAGAACCCCAAGAGCCCTAAAAAATGTACATTTTCGGGTGACATCAACAGCAGAGCCCCAGCATGAGCCGAGCTGTGAGAGCAGGCCCTGCGCAGCTAGGAACCTAGGCCCACGTCTCCGACTCCTGGGCTCTTCTCCCAGACGAGCCTGATCAGAGGTGACTACTGCCTACCGTACCCGGCACAGGCGGGCTCTTTCCAATGGGCACAATTCCAGGGGCCCTGGCGGGAGGGCGGGCCCCACGAGGGCTGACCACGAGCGCTTCGGTGGAGCCGGGATGGGGTGCAAAAGGGCATAAGCCCGAGGTGACTGGCGCCCTGTCCTGCCTGCTTCAGAGAAGGAGCGCAGCGGGGAACCCAAGGGGCCCGAGGACAGCAGTGCAGGCGGCGCAGGCTGCGGCGGTGTGGAGGACCCCGCCAAGAAGAAGAAGCAGCGGCGGCAACGCACGCACTTCACAAGCCAGCAATTGCAAGAGCTGGAGGCCACGTTCCAGAGGAACCGCTACCCGGACATGAGCATGCGGGAGGAGATCGCCGTGTGGACCAACCTCACCGAGCCACGCGTGAGGGTGAGCGTGGGGTGCGCGCCTAAGGGGACCCGCGCAGAAGGCTGCCAGCCGGCCCAGCGCAGCCCTTGAAAGCTTAGAGCCGCGCTCAGACTATCACTCTTTCGCACACTCAGACCGGCTCCCTCCCTCCACCGGAGGCGATTCCACCTTAGGCCCCGGTCTACCCAGCTGCTGCAGAGCCGTTTGGTGCTAGCCCCCCTCGGCTGCTGCCACCTCGGATCCCTCTGACCCACATCCTACCTGACCCTCTGGCTCTACCGCAGCCCCCACCCAAAGACCTGTGTCCCCAAGGGACGTTCCCCTGCCCTGCAGAGCCCAGAACCCGCTCGGCTGTTACCCCCTAGACTGCGCAGAGGATTCCCCGCTGCTGGGGACCTCCGAGCCGCTGGCACCTTCCCGCGAAAACGAAAGGGAAAGGCAGATCCTGCCTGGCAGCCTGAGAGAGGCCTGATAAGAGTGTAGGCTTGGGGGGTCTCAAAACTTCCTAGGGCAATGGTCCCACCCGTACGATGCTTCTCCAAAATCTCAGGATATTCTCCACCCGACTCTTTCTCAGCCGTTTGGCCAGTCTTAGCTGAACCCTTTCCCTAATGCCCTTTCCCGTAGGGCTGGGTTCAGGTGAGGAGGGGGCAGCTCTGGTGGATGAGTGAGCCTCAGGCCGAATCCCTTTGGAGATGTAAGGTCTCCAACTCAAGACAGGACTGCACCCTCCCTCTTCTCACCCCTTGGTTCCCAGTGAAAACATGGCTGTCCTGCCAGAGCAGCAAAAGAATCACTTCTTCTCAGGGTCCTGCAAATATTTAATCAGATATTGGGAGCACGTTCCAAGCTAAACCAAAGTCCCACCTGGGCCACAGACTCCCTGCTATAACCCCAGCTCTCACCCCTCCCCAGTCAGGCTGGCCAGCCCAGTGGGATAGAGAGTGAAGACAGCATTCGGTAATCCTGAACTCACTAAGCCTGCCTCCGGTTTACGGTGGTACGGGTGGGGTGGGGTGGGGGTGGAATCAGGCAACGTTAGTGCTGGGGATGGAGAAGGCTGAGATGTAGGGGTCCGGCAAGAGAGGTCGGGATACAGCCCGGGGCTGGTCGAGGGCTGCGGAGGGCAAAGGACTGGGACTAGATGAGGATCGGCAAGCACTGGGAGTTGGGAAAGAAGAGGTTCTAACGGAATTTTGTGAGGAAAAGTGGAGGGGGAGAGTAGAGAGAAACTTGTAAGAAGTGAAAGGAAATTAAATATTTGCAGAAAAACGTATTTGGCGTATATTTAGGTAGCAGGAAAGAAATTAAGTATTTAAGGGAGAAGCAAAAGGATCAAGTATTTGAGAAGACTAAAGAATCAACCATTTAAGAGAAACAGTGAAGGTCAGATATTTGGAAAGAAGAAAACAAACTAAATATTTGCAGAAGAATCAAAAGGATCAAAAATGGGGGATAACGAAGAAAAATGGACTGTTTGAGGGAGAAGAAAGTGGTTCAGATAGTGGGGTGGACGGAACGAAAATAAGCATTTGAGGCAGAAATGATAATATCAAATATTACCAATAAAGATGGAAACAGACTATCTGAGGAATGAAAAATAGACTGAAGAATGAGAGGAGTCGCAAGGTCGTATATTTCAGGAAAGAAAACTACCTTTTATATTCGAGGAAGAAGAAAATGGATGGAGTATTTAGGAGGTAGATGGGGAACCGTTTGCGGGAGAAGGCAGAAGATGACCTGGTTGAGAGAGGAAGAAAGAAAACAAATATTTGTTAAAAAAAGAAAAGAAAAAAGAGGATCCGTATTAGGAGAAGAAACCGGATTTAATTGGGGGAAGAGGATAAAGATCAGAAAAAGGAAAAGACTAATATTTTCTGGAGACAGGAAGGGAACCATTATGGAGAGAAGGCAGGGGTGGAAATATCGAAGAAAGAAACGGTATTCGGAGAGAAGGAAGCGGGCGGAGGCCTCGGGTGGGGCGGGGGAGGTGGAGGTGTCTTCCCGCCCTCGGCAGCCCTGACCTTTCTCCTGTCCCCCTCCCCTAGGTCTGGTTCAAGAACCGGCGAGCCAAGTGGCGGAAGCGCGAGCGTAACCAGCAGCTGGACCTGTGCAAGGGCGGCTACGTGCCGCAGTTCAGCGGCTTGGTGCAGCCCTACGAGGACGTGTACGCCGCTGGCTACTCCTACAACAACTGGGCCGCTAAGAGCCTGGCACCAGCGCCGCTCTCCACCAAGAGCTTCACCTTCTTCAACTCCATGAGCCCGCTGTCGTCGCAGTCCATGTTCTCGGCCCCCAGCTCCATCTCCTCCATGACCATGCCGTCGAGCATGGGCCCGGGCGCTGTGCCCGGCATGCCGAACTCGGGCCTCAACAACATCAACAACCTCACCGGCTCCTCGCTTAACTCGGCCATGTCACCGGGCGGCTGCCCGTACGGCACACCCGCCTCGCCCTACAGCGTCTACCGGGACACGTGCAACTCGAGCCTAGCCAGCCTGCGGCTCAAGTCCAAGCAGCACTCGTCGTTCGGCTACGGCGGCCTGCAGGGCCCGGCCTCGGGCCTCAATGCGTGTCAGTACAACAGCTGACCGCCCAGCCGGGCCACGCGGGCCGGGGCCGGGACTGGGTCGGGTGCGGGCGCGGAGGACCTGGCGCCTGCGCGGCCCCCTGCTCCCCACCTCCCCACCTCCGGCTTGGTTTTGTGTTTGCTTTCCTGGACCCCACTCTGCCCTCCAAAACGAGACAAAGCAAAAAGACGTCGGAGAAAAGTTACGCGAAAAAACGGATGAGTTGCAATTTTCCTCGGGATGGCGCGGGTGGTGCGTGCTCGCTCGCTCGCTCGCTCGCTCGGGGCCCGGTGGGCCACTCTGCGGAGGGGACGCGGCGCGGGAGGCGAGCGCCGAGGCCGGCGGCCGGGAGGAGACGCCCCGTAGCCCGCGTTCCCGCCTGCGAACTGGAGCGCGGACCAACGGCAAGCCTGGGCCCCGGCCAGGTGCGAACCAAGACGCCCCCTCCGAGCTAGGCCCGGCCAAGCATACCTTAGCTCGATCCGGATCCAAGTTGGAGGGGCGCTGGGCCAGGGATGACGGTACCCAGTCCAGGGTCGGGATCTCGCCGTGGACCCGTACTAATGGCCCCGGCGCGCCTCGAAGAGCCCTTGCCTGCGCCGCAGGATTACTTTAAGGCCAACGAGCCGCAGCTGGCGGTGCGGACGAGGCGGGAGCATGCGGAGTGCTCGTCTCAGAGCATCCCAGCCCCCAAGCTTCGCCGCAAGCCCAGGCCCTCCCCTCAGCTCCCGGCTAGAAGGTGGCCCGCCTGTCCGGCGAGGAGCCGCCTCCTCACCGCCCGCCGTGCAAGAGTCGAGCCGGGAGAGCTCGGGGAGCGGCCAGGGCCCCACGCCGTGCCCACTTTGCACACCCGCTCTCCGGCCCGCGCCCCAGTTTACAGCGTCCTTGTGTATGTCGGACTGACTGTATAGAATTATAAATCTGTCTATATCGACTTGTCCATGTACATCCATTAAAACCATAGTACGAGCGTGCTAATAACCACTGCAGAGCCCTGACTGCTTCATTCGGTCTTGGAGGGAAGGCGGGTAGAAAGGGAACTGCACCCCCGTGGGCCCTGCGAGTAGGAGAAAAGAGCCGAAGCCGACCCTGCCAGAGGACCCTACGCCCACTTCCCCACCACCATTCCAGACCAGTTCAACCCGGCTCCCTTGAGGGCGCAGCCCAGCGCTCCGAGCTCCCTTTCCTCGCGCGCGCACGCGCGATACTCATCGGCGGTGCGGCTCAGCCTCCCGGCGCCGCGCGCGGGCCGCTCTAGCCTGGACCACCCGCCCTACCCGACCGCCGGATTCTGCAGGCTCTTCCCAGACTGGGTCTGCAGTGACGCTCCAGGCTTTTAGGGTGCTTCGCGGCCTTTGTCTGCTGGGAGCTTGGCGGTGGGAGCCGCTGAGAGCCTCTTTAGACCTGGGGTTGCCTGTTCTCCAATAGGCCCGGTGCCCCCACCTTGAGCCCTGCTCTGGTTGTTCCAGGAGGACCGAGGGTGCTGGATCCGCCAGAGTCGAGCCAGGGCCTCCACATCGAAATCCCACCCAGGGGCATATGGCTGTTCCGGTGAAAGTGTCCATCCATCACACAGAACTCACTTCTCACTTACCTTACATCCCAAGTTATCGGTCGCTCCCGCCGCCACCTCCCCCTACCTTTGGAAACTACTGAACAAGACCAGCCTGTAAACTGCCTGTAAAATTCTGCTTCCCTTAAGTAAGTCACTTCTAACGGCAAAACAAAATGTCTGCAGCTGTAGCAGGGGAGGAAGGAGGGGTTGGTATTCTGCTTTAGAATCACCTTGTGATTGTCACTGCCCTGGAGCTGGACCCAGGCAAGCGCTAGATGGGAGTGGGGCACAGCCATGGGCTTAGTCATGAGCTAATAGCTGGAGAGCCCTGTGCACACATTCCTAAACCAGGTCAACACTGCCTCTGAGGTCAGGAGTGCTGTCCCTATTATACAGATGATGGAACCAAGGCTCCATCACACTATGCACTGGGCCAAGGTCACACGGATTCCAAAGCCAGGCATCTTTCCACCGGTCTTCTCACCTTCAGATGAGGAGTGAGGAGGGGTCCTTGCTGGAGGATGGCTCAGCCTGATGCTGTAGGACTTGGAGTGAAGGGTTCTGAGAAGGACCGGGCCAGATACACAGGCTGGAGAAGGGAGGAGGGGGGAGGGAAGGTTGGGGCAGGGGGCTGGAGCCCGACCACCCCTCCCCCAACGGCTGGAGTCCAGAGCTCCGACCCCTCACTCTCTGGAAACATAAACACAATCACATCTGGACTCAGAGTGCCTCCCCCAGCCTCACACATCTGCCAAGGCCAGGGGGCCCTGGTCTCAGCTGAGAGCAGGAGGCAGGGGAGACCTAGAAGGAGGTGGGACTGGAGAGAAGAGGGAGGCAGAGAGGCCTCTCTGAAAGTCAGGCCCCGTCTCAGGTGAGAGGAGGGCCGAAGAAGAGCTCTGGTAGAGACTTAGTGTGGAGGTGGGGCCACAGGCCGAACAGCTGCAGCCAGGAGGAAAGGCAGAAGCAGTCCAGAATGACCCCATCATCCATCAAGGCCCACGGCCACCAAGGCAAGTGCAGGACCCAGCCTTGGGCCCCCCCCATCTATTCTGTGCCTGCAGATAGTACCCAGCCCTCCCCAGCTACACCAGCTGCAGGGTCATCTCTGGAGGGGGGATGAGGAACACACGGGGGTCTGAAAGGCAAGTCCTCTGAGAAAAGGCAGAAAGTCCTAGTCCTGCTCTGCCTGAAGAAGACTGGGGAGGCTTCATTTACTGTGCTTCTTTCTGCCTTTGGTGCTGGGGATGGAGAAGTGGGAAACGGACACAGTCCCTGCTCTCATGGACAAGTAAACAAACACGTATAATTACAAACTGGGCTGAGTGCTTTTGGAGAAAACATGGTGCTGTGAGTAAGAAAAAATGAAAGTCCTGCTTCAAACAGGATAGTCAGGCAAGGCTGTTCGGGAGGAGGTGGCGCCACCTCCGTCTTCAGTGGCAAGCGGTATCATATACTGAGCCCATTCAGGGTCCAGGGCCCTCTGCTAAGTGCACGCTTCTCATAGATGAGCCCCTTTTACCTGCACCGCAGCCCTATGAGATGATCCTCCTTATCCCCTTTCCCTGATGAGGCCCCTGAGGCTTAAAGAAGCCACACAGCAGGAAGTGATGGAATGGATTCAAACCCAGTCACTCTCTACCTTCCGCACTGGGCTGCCCCATGCCAAGCATCGTGGGCAACATGGCAGGGGAGGGTGTCTGACCTTGAAGAGATCATAATTTCTGCTGGCCACACAGGACTGGCCCGCAGGAAATAGAAAAGCAGATTTGTTCTTACTTGGTACTGACAAAGTGACCCCCAAAGGGCCGCTGCAGATTTAGAGGGGCCATGAATTAGGGACAAGAGGGCAAGAGGCTGGTGCCCAGCACTGGTTTGCAGGCACTGTGGGCACCAAAGGAGGATGGGGTGAGCCACTGTGTGCAACCCCTGTAGTGCCTGGTCATTGAGGGAGAGGAGCCAAGTCACCTCCCCTAGCTTTATGGCCCTCCCTCTGGGCCACCAGAGTCACTTGGAGGGGGAGGGGGAAATCACAGCTGGAAAAGCTGCCTCGCAGAGGGGCATGGCCTGGGGAGTCCAAGCCCTAGAGGTGGCTCTGGGTGGCCCTTCAGCTCCATATGCCTCAGCCTGCTGCTGCCCCAGGAAATAGCAGTGGGACCTCAGTCACCAAGAGGGCCAGTCTGGGAAATGAGAGTGAGGGTGGTTTTCTGCCCAGGGACCTCCCCATCTCCTGGGCCAGTTACTTGGCTCTGGCATCCACAGGAACTTTTGCTGTGGTCTTTGAGAGCGAGAGTTTGAGTTCTGGCGCTCCCCCTGAGTTGCCCTGGACAAGAGGCTTCACTAAGGTCTCTGGGCCTGTTCTTCAGTAAAAGGGAATGACGACAATCACTTCACACAGCTGTCTAAAGGATTAAATGAGATAACGCACATAAAGTGCTGGCATATAGTAAGTGCTCAATAAATTGTTATTGATGTTGGAATTGTTACTGTTAATGTTATTATTATTAAAGTGAGATGTCCTGCCTCTCCTCCTGAGGGCCCTGTCCCCCACTTTCCACATTAATAGGGCATCTCTTAAGATTCTCAACAGGTCATTTCTGAAAATGTCATTTGGGGCCCACCTTGGATTTCCCTCCAGCTTTGCTGGGTGCCATGAATGTGAGTCATGATTGACAGTCCTGCTGATTTCCCCACCTGCCTTACCTTCCCCACTCCATCCCAGCCCTGGAACCATCCTAGACTTGGGCCCCCTGTAACTCCCCTGATGGGAATCACATTGGTGTTGGGCTAGGGAGTGGGGGTGGCGGGGGAGATAATTGTAATTCGTGTCCAGAGGCTGGACTCAGCTGTGCTCTGGGAGAGAGGAAAAAGGCCCCAGGCCCCGGGATTTGCCTTTGCCAAGCTCATTTGGCTAGGTGGGAGAGGAGCGGAGGACACAGGTGACAGCTGGGACTGAGGAAGCCCTCGGTGTGGGCAGCAGAATGAGGTGGGCAGGCGGGGACACAGAGAAGCTTCCTGGTGAAGGCAGGGCCCTGGAATATCAACCATGAAATCCAAACTCAGTGTTACGTCAGTGTTACGAGCTTCTCGTTTCCTAGATGGGCGCTTCCAATCTGCCTCCCAGGCTTTCTCTCAGCCCTTGCCAATCTGCCTCCTTGCCCCTCTCCCCACGGGAACCCCAGTCTTCACACTCCTGTGTTGCCTTCGCAGGGCCCTGGGCCTTGCCTCCCAGCTGGCTGTGTAACCCAGAGCCGGCGCCCACTGATCGAGAGGCTGCAGGGCACCCAGGAGACACAGTGCCAGCGCTCAGCCAGGTTGGGGAGCCTGTGATCCCGTGCATCAGGACGCTGCCGAGGAGCAGGTCAGGGTGCAGGAAGCTGCATTTGGAGCAGGGTGGAGGCAGAGGGCAGGATGGATGAAAGCGTCTCTGGGTGATCGGGTCACGGGGCCACACGCCTCACTATGCACCTTCCCCTGCTGTGCGCTGTACGTGTTTTCTAGATGAGGAAGCTAAGGCTGGGGGTGTCATGTGACCTGTCCAAAGGCACGCAGCTTTAGAGCCTTGGATCCCAGCCTGTCTGACTGCAGGCAGAGCCTGTGGCTTAACTTCTGTGGGCACGGCCTCCCGCAGGCAGGGTCACTGCAGCTCCCGAGAGCCAGGATGTCGCGGCAAACAGGTGTGGGCAGCAATGTGTGGGGAGTGTCTGCACACAGTCGGTGCTCAGTAACGATCTGCTGAATAAATGTGAAGGGCTGCCTCCCTTTATACCTCACTCCACAAGACACACCCTGGCCTTCCTCCCTCTCGCTGCTCCTGTCTCTCTTCTCTTGCTTCTTTCCCTCCTCCTCTCCCTCCCTCCCTCCCCCCTCTCAGCACTGGCAGCTCCTGGCGCTGCTTTTAAAAGTGTATCTGAACAACAAAAATTCAAAAATGGGCAAAAAGGACCTTGAACAGACATTTCCCCCAAAGAAGACGAATGGCCAATAAACACACGGAGAGGTGCTCAACATCCCTAGTCGCTAGGGAAATGCAAGTCAAAACCACAATGCGATACCACCACACATCCATTACGACGGCTCTTACCAAAAAAGCAGAAAATAACAAGTGTTGGTAAGGATGTGGAGAAATTAGAACCCTTGTGCACTGCTGGTAGGAATGTAAAATGGTGCCGCTGTGGAAAACAGTATGGTGATTCCCTAAAAAAAAATAAACAGAATTATTATATTATCCAGAAATTCCACTTCTGGGTACATACCGAAAAGAAACAAAAGCAGGGACTCAAACACATATTTGTACACCCATGTTCATAGCAGCATCATTGACAATAGCCTAAAGGTAGGAGCAACCCATGCCCATCAACAGATGAATAAACAAAATGTGGTATGTACATTCAGCCTTGAAACAGAAGGCAATTCTGACAGACCCTACTCCATGCATGAACCTTGAAGACATTATGCTACATGAAATTGGCCAGACACAAAAGAACAAACATTGTATGATTGCACTTATATGAGGTACCTGGAATAGGCAAACTCATACAGAGAGAAAGTAGGATGGTGGTTGCCAGGGGCAGGGAGGAGAGGGGAATGGGGAGTTAGTGTTTAATGGGTACAGAGCTTCAATTTTACAAGATGAAGTGGTGATTGGATGGTGGTGATGGTTGCATGTGCTTAATGTCACTGAACTGTGTACTTTAAAAAAGGTTAAAATGGTAAATTTCGTGTTATGTGCATTTTATCACACTTAAAAAAAATGTATATCTGTGTCTATGCCTCTACCTTATCCAGCGAGGCATTCAGAGATTGGTGCCCAGGACTCCTGGGGGCTGAACCCACTACCAGAGCTGGGGTGGTGCTTGCTGGAAAACACTTCCTTGCCACCCTCTTCAACTGGTACCCTTTGAGGCCCCAGTTACAGGTGAACCCCTTTGTGGCCCTCACCCCATCCTCCATCCCTCTGTGCAGCACAGCAGTGGGACCCCATTAAGGACACGTCCCCTACTGAGTGTCTACTATATGGCCAAGAGAAAGTAAATGGGGCCGATGACTTCTCTATAAGTTCAGCATAAAATTAAATAATAGGTTTGCCATTGCCTTTTTTTAAAAACTGAGTTTCTTTGTCAAAACACTAAACAAGTCAAGCTACAGAACATTATATAAGCACGGTAGGCGGACTCCCAACCACTGCGCCACCAGGGAAGCCCAATTTTTACACATGTACAGAGAAATTTCTGGATGTGTTAACAAAGTGTTAACATTAGCTACCTCTGGGTGGTGGGAAATAAGGGATTTTTTTTTTTTTCATTTTTCCTTTCCAAGTTTTTTGCACTAAGCATGTATTACTTTTGTCATGATGGAAAGAAACATCAAATATTATTTTAAAAATGCAAAGAACTGTGATCTGCAGGACAGGGAGTGGCCTTCTGCCTACAGGTCCCTGTCCTCACCCCAGAGGGGTCATTCATCACCTCCCTGGGATGATGTGTCAACCCCCAGGATTCAGCCTCGTGCTGGGGGCAGGCCAGTGTGACAGGTGGTGTCAAGTAAACCTTTACAGATTTTTATAGAAGTGAAATTTTTGTTTTCAAATACTTTCTTCTTTAAACAGATGCCAAATTAGTAGGTGCCAAGAGGAGTGTTCAGAGAGAAGAAGAATTTGTAATGCTCTTGTATATTGCAAAGCAGAGAGAACTCAGTTTAAAAACTGCTCTCGTAAGCAGTAAGGGTGCCCATCCCTGTCCCCTTTGTCCCCTCGCTGCATCCCCCAGCCCCGCCCTCCTAATCCTCCAGCTCAGCAACCTATTTACACTCTTACCTTGCTTTCGCACACACACGTGCACCCACACGCGTGCGCACACACACACTGTGTGTGCCTGCCAGCCAGCGTGATCCTGGAATCTTTATTAAAGAGGTCCAAATTACCAAGGTTTTACTGCACTACTAAAAATAGTCATGCTTACTTAGCCTGTTTAATAAGCACACCATTTCTGATTTTTCTGCCTGAGTAAACTGAAACATCATTCCAGAAATACGTTTTTACTGAAACAAGAAAGCTTGATTTTTCCTTCCCTGTTCATACAGTCTTCTCCCTCTTTCCCTTTCTGCCTCCTCTCTCCATCCCCTGTGTCCCCCTCAGCTCCCACCCTTCTCTTTTTGAAATTTCAAAACATAGAGGGGAAAGTAACAGTAATTTGGACTTGGCTTTTACGCAAAATGGACCAATTTTTTTTAAGTGTTGGTAATTTGTCCCGAAAATGGATATAGGGAGTTGGGCTGGAAAAGCTTTGAAGAATGGGGTTTTATGAGTGGAAAATGAGGCCTGAGTGTGCGGGAATGTGAGCTGCACCTCCCTCTGTGCCTGGGACAGTGCGGCACGTGTGATAATCGGGGCTGAGAGCACCATTACCGCCATTATCACATTGTATTATTAGTATTCATCAGAATCAGACAAAGCACATTAACCCATTTAATTGAACAAAGGGCTTAACGCCCCAGTGACTTCACGGAAAGTGCTTGGCAAACCCTCCAAGACACTGCAGCCACAAAGCAGCCGGCCACTTTGCCGTTTGCCAGGCGGTGGCGGGGCCAGCAAGGGTTTCCCCAAACCGTTCCCGCTGTGGCCTCACTGGGAACTTTCCCGGACACACTGGAATGGATGCTGATCCCCACCCTTACTCCAGCCTTTTCATGCACACACCTCTCTTCCTCTGAGTAGACATGATCTAATAAAGGCTATATTTGGACAAAACACACACACACACACACACACACACACACACACTCACACAAGACAGTATGGCCAAGGACCCTCCCTCCATCTCCCAAAGTAGCACTCCTGCTGAGTCTCGGAAGCTGGTCCTGAGTACAGGCACACACAGTTCATGGCTTCTCCTGAGCTTGGTGCCCACGCCTCCAAAGCTTCTTGCTTCTTCCTCAGTCTCCACTGAGGCCACCCCCAGGCAGCCCCCCAGGCTCACAGAGGCTGGCCCAGACCATCAAGGCAAGGATACCCACTGAGCCTAGGCTGGGGGAGGTGCCTGGGAGAGGCTAGGGCTCCTCTGGATTCTAGCCCCTGGGCTGGGCTCCTCCCCGGGGCCTCGCTGTCTCTTCCCAGAGGCCGAGTTTCCTCTTCTGTCAGTGGGCACTGGGTCTGCCTGCTTGCCTCTTGGGGGTTGCTGTCAGGGTTTGAAGAGACCATGGACGCAAACAGTATGTAAGGCTTTCAGGTGTGCTGTTGCTTCAGAGGCACAAAATTGTCCTTTATCATCTCACTGACCTCCTGCTACTGGAGAATCTCTGAGTGGGAAAGCTCTTCCTTGGTCAACATGCCCAGCCTCCTCCCCTCCAGATTCCCCCACAATGCCCCTGCCAGCTGGACCACAGGGAAATATCTCGCTTTATGTCACTGGGGACAGTGGCACTCCCAAGGCCTCAGCAGGGATGCTGCACTGCCCCAGATCCTCCACTGGGTCAGGAGCTACCACTTGAGTGAGATGGCATCACCCTCCCACCCTGAAATCCATTTCCACTGGGTCTGGGGCAGCAAGGCACAAGAAGGCCCCACAACAGGCCCAGCCCTGCCAACCTCTGGGGGGATGAGAACCAGAGACAAGTAGGTCACAGAGGTTAAGAGTGTGGGCTCTAGAGTTAGACAGAGCCTGGGTTCTACTCAGAGCCGTACCACTTACTGCCACATAACCTCTCTAAGCCTCAGTTTCCTCATCTGTACAATGGGGATAAATGTGAAAAGCTATGTGCAATGTTTGGCACTGTGCCTGTGACATGATAGGCTCAAAATAACTCCTGGGCCTCTGCTGCCTGCTCTCTCCCTCCCCCATCAGGACTCTAATGCTGGCAGATGTCAGTCTATCCATCACTGGCATCCAGGTATTACAGCATAACCTCTCAGTCCACGGCCCTCGTCCTGGTTCTAGAAGAATTATGGTCTGATTTAAGGTCAGTTATGAAAGTTCAAGGGTGAGAGTATGAAAAAGGAGATATCAAGGCTAACCGGAGCAATCTGGGAAGGCTTCCTGTTAGAGGGGGCCTAATGCTGAGTCTTGAAGGACAGGCAGATGGGAATGGGTATGCAGGAGTGGAGGTGAGAATGAGCTGGGCAAAGGGGAGCCCTGGAAGCTATGGGGAGAGGAAGGGCGAGACAGAATAGAGAAGTCTTAAATGCCAGGTGAGGGGGAGCAGGTCATTCTCAGAGAGGAAGCAAGAATCAAATCTGGCCAGGTCACTGCCCTGCTTCCAAATTGCCAAGCTGCGGTACTGAGGATCATACTCAATGTACTTCCCCAATCTCCCCACCACCTCGCCCATACTGCAGGCTGTGGCCACACCAGCTTTGCAGCTCCCACCCTCTTTCTTTTGTGCCTGTGGTTCCTTCTGCCTGGAATGCCCTTCCACCTACCACAGGCACAGCTGTGCATGCACACACACCCACGCACACTGCTTAATTTTTTTTTTTTTTTTTTTTTTTTTGACCACACCGTGTAGCATGCAGGATCTTAGTTCCCGACCAGGGATCGAATGCGGGCCCCGGTAGTGAAAGCGCAGAGTTCTAACCACTGACCCGCCAGGGAATTCCCAGCATTTTTTTTTCAAGATGAAAATTGTACTGTTTCTCCTGATTGTAAAATACATATTGATTCTTAAAATTCAAAAAGTTCAGAAAAGTGTGAGGACAAAGTCAAGACCACCAAACCACTACTAATATGATTATCCTTCCAGACATCGCTCAGCACACACACGTGCATGTACACATATGCTACATACACTCACTCAGTGTTACATAAAGGACGTCAGATCACATGCTGCTTTAGAAGCCACTTTTTCAATCATATAATATCAAGAACATCTATTCTTATCAACAAATCACTATTTTAGGGGCCACATGTATGGACTCATACTAATTCAACCAGTCGGCTCACCAATGGGCATTAAGTAATTCCTTGATTTCTTTTGCTGTGTTTCTATCACAACAGGCCACAGTAAACATCCTTATCCCTGCATCTCTGTGCATTTGTCATTTGGCTCTTCAGGATAATTTCATAAGCAGAACTGTTGGGCCATAGGAACACATGCATAAAATCTAAACCACATTGCCTTCTGAAAAAGCCACACCTATCTGCACTGCCAAAGTGAACAGGGGTGCCACCTCCATACCCTGGCCAATACTAGGTTTCGTCTATCATCCTTGCCACCTGAAAGAGTATCTCACTGCCACTGTGTGGGTGGTTTTATTTATTTCTCACTTTCTTTTTTTTTTAATACAAATGGTGTCACGTATGTACAGTTCTGCACCTGGCTTTTTCCACCTGACACTTCTTTCACACCTTTTCCACTTGCTTATTCAAGAATCAGGTAAAAAGTCACCGACTCAGGTCAAGAACCTCCCAAAGTACCCCCTCTGATGCCCATAGCTTCTCCCCTTGCTGATGAGGTATCAGTGGGTACAGCAGCAGGCAGGGGGCCAGAAAGGTTGGAATACATCATCCCCACCTAGGAAGCCAGCCTCCTGGGCAGCAATGACGAGGCCGGCTTATCCTGCCTGCTGAGCTCACGCCTGCTCAGCACATCTCATCGGCCGGCCAAGCCTGCCTGTGGGCCTGCTTGACTGAAACCCAGGGAAGGGTGACTTCTAAGCCAAACCCCTCTTCTGCCCAAGCTGTAATTTCCTGATTAGGTGCCGCACACTGATTGCTTCCTGCTGCCCTTTCCATCTCTGGAGCTCCCAGGGCTCCCGAGCCAGGAGCCAGCCGCTGGACCAGCAGACTTCAGAGCTTCCACCAGGCAGCAAGAAGGTGCCAGGAAACTGGCTAAATGAGACCCGCTTGAGAGACCACCTTCCCTCCTCCCAGAAGCAGGCCCTGCTCAGGAGGGAATTAGGGCTTGATTCTTAAGGTTCAAAAAATAGCTTCGATAAGAAAAAACAAGGTTGCTGTGAGACAGTAGAGCAGAGGGGGACATGTGTGGTCTGCGTTCAGATACTAACTCTGCCCTCCAGTGATGATCTTGCCAAGTAACAGTCTCTGAGCGCTGCTTGCCCACCTATAAGATGAGGATAACAATTCCCTAGAGGACGTTGCACCATATTATAGCAGCGCAGTTAGAGTCAGACACGCTTGGTTCTCCCCCCTTAGTTATACAGCCTTGGGTAGGTTAATTGCCTCTTCGAACCTCAGTTTTGCCACCTGTTTAATGGGGATAATGAAGGTACCTAAGTGTTGTTATGAGATTCAAATCATGTATGTCAAAGTGTCTTAAACAGAACTACTGATAAAACAGAAGGTGGTATTTTCCACAGCCAAAGAGAACAGGCCACACCTTTGGAGCCTCAGCCTGACCTCTGCTTGGACTCCTCCTTCGCTGGCCCAGCAGCATGTTTTGAAGAGTCTTTTCATCTCATGCCCCAATCCCAGGCATCAAGGCCCCAGTGGGGAAGAAGGGAGTCGAGGGGCAGCTGTGCTCTCAGGACACTGAGCTCTGGGCAGTGGGGTGCCTCTGCTGTGAAAGGTCATTGCCCCATCACCTGTTTACAAAAGTTGGGGTCAACCTCCAGTTTCCTCAGAGTTTTAGAGCAGACTCTTCATCCCCCTATGGCCTCTTCCACACTTCCTTTTGAGACCTCAGTTTCATTTTGCAAAATGCCAGTCAAATTTGGTGCCACCACCCTCAGGGGTACTTCACCTAGAGGCCTCAGATCACAGCCGGGAGCTCAGTCAGTGGTTCGTAAAGCCCTCTAAACATATCCCAGTTTTAGCCAAAGAGGTCCTTATTACACACTGCCACCTTTACATCACCCAAACGTGATGCAGACCCCAAGTGGTTGAATCTCTTCATAGGGCTCCATTTTTAAAAGACACAGTTCAGGGCTTCCCTGGTGGCACAGTGGTTAAGAATCCGTCTGCCAACGCAGGGGATACGGGTTCGAGCCCTGGTCTGGGAAGATCCCACATGCCGCAGAGCAACTAAGCCCATGCGCCACAACTACTGAGCCCGTGTGCCACGACAACTGAAGCCCACGTGCCTAGAGCCTGTGCTCCGCAACAAGAGGAGCCACTGCAATGAAAAGCCCGTGCACCACAATGAAGATTAGCCTCCGCTCGCCGCAACTAGAGAGAGCCCTTGCGCAGCAACAAAGACCCAACGCAGCCACAAATAAATAAATTAATTAATTTTTAAAAATAAAAACAAATAAATAAATAAAAGACACAGTTCAGCAACCAAAAATCATCCCTAAATAATTTCCATCATTATTTGCCTCTCTCAAGGAACATCAGTGGGGATCCAGCTGTCACCCTACAAGGATACTTGCTGTCTCCATTTGTCCCCTTTCCATTCTCACCCTCCAACTGGGTCGGAGCCTCTGTCCAAAATCTCTGACTCCCAGCCTTGGCTTTTACTTCCTTCCTCCTCCATGTCCCGGCTCCTATCGTGTAGGTCCGATGAGCCTTGCCCATTACCCTGCTTCTCCACAGTGAAGGAGAAGCCAGGAGCCAACCGAGAAAGCACAGATGCTCCCCTTTCCTTCCAGCTCTCCAGCCCTGCCTCCCCCAACCCCCTAGGGCTGCATCACACCAAGCCTTAAGTGAAATCAGAGCTAGAACTCGGGGAAGGTGCGGCACGTGGCTGACCAAGCAGACGAAATTCTTGGTGCAGAGTGTGGGGAAGAGCAGGGTGCTCGTGTGTTGGTAACTCTCACCACATCACACTGAGCTCCTTTCTCCTAATTTCCCAACCCCTGTGACTAGAATCAGCAACAATTACCTCTCCTTTCTGAGTAGCCTAGTTAGGAATTCAGAGCCGTCTTCTCCCGACCTGGGGAAGGGCGGTTCACTTTACAAGGTGTCCTGTCTCACCCACATTTGGGGAAAACATCAAGATGTGCAGTTTCCAGCATCTCAGTATTGGATTTTGAGGGGCTGTTGGACTGAAGAAGGAGCACTTATAGTCTCAGTCCTGCCTGGATTTCCATATTATAGAGACTGCTTCCTGCTGGTGGAATCAACAAGCAGTTTTAAAAAAACCCCAAAATCCAGCCACCTTCCAAACACCTCTAGCCTTGGATTCCATATCCTTCTTACAAGAGCTGGGGGAGGGCCTGGGTGTGACCAGAAGACTCAGAGCCAGGTCCTGGGTATCCCACTGCAGCCCCAAACTACCCAGCTGGCAGGATGGAGATGGGCGAGCCATTTGGGGACAGCTCTGCTGGATCCCGATGCTGGGGGAAGGAGGAGGAGGGTCCTGCTTTCCACAGCCAGGCCTGGGCAAGCAGAGCCACTTCTGCCCCAAGCAAATCAATTGAAAGCCTTGGCCAAGCCTGTTTGAGTTGGTGAGAGCCCAAGTGGGAATTCCAATCTGCCAGTGTTTGCTCTGCAGGCAAAGAGAGCCAAACAGAAATGCTGCTCTGGGACTTTACACCAAATATCCAGTGACTTGTTCTGCCAGCAGTGCTGAGCCAGCCCTCTGCACATCACCCTCTCCCAGCTCCCTGCTCTGGGAAAGCCTTCTGCTTGTGCCCTTAAAGGAAGCTTGCCCTCCCACACCACAGCCCCACAGCCCGTGCCTGGGCTTCCCTGCTGGGACCGGGCCCTGCTGGTGCAACCGGCCACCCCGTACCAGCTCCACCTGGACACGCATTCCCCCGCCGCCCAGGTTCCTGATCTCTGCTTCCTGCTCTCAGCTCCATGCTTTCACCACTCCCACCCCCCTGCAGCCACCTCGTCATTGGCCCAGTCCCTCTCAGCCCCTGATCAGGAAAGCCCACGGCAGCTGGCCTCACAGCAGAGGCAGATCTGACAGCCAGGAAGCACGAACCATAGTTGACTGTGTCTCTTTTTTTTTTACACTGTCACATGTATTTTTTTTGATCTTTATAGCTGAACAGTTTTATCAGTTTTATCAGCCCATTTCTCAGAGGAAATAGCTGAGGTTTCAAAAGACCAGACACCTTGCCCGAGGTCACCTGATTAAGGAATCCAAGTTTCCTGACTCTAAAACCATGGTACTCACTAACTTGCCTCCCTGCAGAAGTTTTTAAATCTTTTGTTCACTCCCAGAGGCCTAGGGCAACTCCCACGATTCCTAGTGACAGCAGGCAGAGATGTTTCCGCATTCCCCCATGCAACACTGGCACATCCAGTGTGGGCAGTTGGCAACGTCTGCTTTATCCCAGCCCTGAATTGGAGCCACTGCCTGAGGCCTGTATCCTGGGCTGACTGGGCTGCACCCACCAAGCCCCCCCAGAAGCCCCCAGCCAAGAATCGCCCCCTTCACAGTTAGGTACTGGGTGCACACCCCGCTTACTTCAGGGCCACCTCCCAGGGCACTGGCACGAAGTTCTCTCCATCCGAGGAAGGAGCGAGGCCAGACGCCCTGCCCTCACAGGGCTCCCCCACTGCACGGCGATGGGTCTCACGCTCCAGAGTGATCCTTCTTGGCACCGTTTCACACAGTTCTCAGTTTGGTCCTGAGTGCGATCATTTGCAAATGGAAATGATCTGAGTATCTTAGAAGACACATGCTTTCTGCATTCAAACAATTATTGTCGCTTCCTCAGGGAAATTTTCTCTCATCCGTTCTGGCCGGATGACTGTCTCCCCTAGATAACCGTGGGCACCAAGAGGGCCAGGACGAGACTGTGGCTTTCTCGTCACAGAACCCCCAGCACCCTGCACAGCTCAGTAAATAGTAGTCGGGTGAATGAAACCACGAGTAAAGGCTTCCACCAGCCCTTGTCCTCTGGCTTCAGGGGTGCCGTCATCCAGGCCTGGAGCCCACGGGCCCCCCATGGGACCCTTGTCCAGCCATTCTCAATTCTACATGTTTTCTACTGACCTGACTCCCCAGGGTGGGCCTGGGCACCCAGCTACAGATGCTGGCTTCCCACCCACAGCTCAACCCAGAACTCATTTCTCCTCTAAGAATAGGGCACCGCCAAGGTGACAGGCCTCAAGAACACTCCCCAGAAATGGGAGCAGAGGGGGCACTGCCGGGCCTCTGGTCTGGCCAGTCGGGAGCAAGGGGTGCCAGCCACCCTGCCCCACCTGGGCCTTCAGATGGCTCCATGATGGCTGGACTGGGGTGGTGCCAGGACCTTGCCAACTGTGGCAGTCATTTGGCCAGGGATGACACAGAAAATGCCACCTTTCGAGTAAAGAGTTCTAACTAACTTAAGGGGAGGGAGCAGCCCAAAGCGCCCGATGCTGCCACTCCTCTGGCCCCTGCATGAGGTGCCCCCCTGAGCTGCACGCCACCCAACAGTATCCTTCCAGTCACGGCTGCACCCGTGGGGCACCACCATCACTGTGAGCCAGGGAGAAGCAGAGTAGAACCCCAAAGAGGGGCCTCCAGGGCTCTGGGTGCACAGAGAGAGCTGTAGCTCTGCCAGGTGTGGGCACACACACAAAGATGAGGGCAGCAGAGCTTCCAGGATCAGTAGGGCCACACCAGCTCAAAGGAGCCACGCATTTTATGGGGCGGCTGGAAGCCCTTCTCGGTCCGGGGTCCTCAGGTGGCTTTCCCGGGAACCCGGTGGGTCCTTGATGCTGGGGTCAAAGGAGGAGAGAGCCAGTGTGGACCCTAGGTGTGTCTTCTGGTCAGGGTGGGCCTTGAACCTCCCTCTCCCCACTCCCTACCCCCAAAGTCTGGCTGTGTCATGTGAGGGAGGAATCAGACTTCATGGGCATCTACTCAGGCCCAATTCCCAAAGGTGGAGAAATGCCATGATCACAGCAACCGAGAAGAGGCCAACTCAGAAAACCTGTGTTTAGTTGGCGGGACAGGGTGTCACAGCCTGCGAGGCCCTCGGTGCCTGGGTGCCCACAACCACTACTTCTCCTCGACCTTCTCCAAGGACTGGGACTGCTTCTTCTGGGGCAAGTCTTCAAGCATCAGGCTCAGCACATGCACCATCTCGTAGTACAGCTCCTGAAGCCTGGAAGTGGAGGAGGAGAGGAGGCCTGAGCTCACGAGTGGGCTCCATGCCGCCCTGGCCCTGCCCACGGCACTCTCGCACCCGCATGTTCACCACTCCTGGTAGGTGTGGGTCACGGAAGAGCAAGGCTTCAGAGCCACCTGGGGCTGGGCTGGGAGCCCGGCTGTGCCACTCTACCTGTGGCCCCAGGAGTAAAGTCATTTCACCGCATGTGTCAGGTGGGAGGCAACAGACTCCTGGGCTCGGAGCGAGGTGAGCCCGTGGAGGTGCCCAGACGCTGCCTGGTCCACGCCTGGGCCAACACTGGTCATTCCTAGATCCCCTCCTTTTAGTTCCTCCTGTCTGCGAAGCCCTCAAGGCAGCTTTTGTTGAGAAACCAGGCTAATCGTGCACCTCCCCTTCCTGCAAGTAACAGCCAGAAGGACCCCAGCTAACTCACACTGAGCACAGCCCTGGGCCAGGCCAAGCTCAGAGCTTCACACACATTGCTTCCATAGTCAGCCCATCCTGTGCCGGGTAGGAAAGGGACAAAGACTTTGCCAGAGTCACACAGCACCAAGCCAGGGGCTTCAGCTTCTGACTTGCCAGCCAGCAGCGTTCTCTCGGCCCTCTGAAAAGTGCTTGGTGAGGAGGGTCTTGGAGAGTCAGAGGAGTCAGTATTTAAAAACAGGTCAGGGTGGGCTGGGGAGGCCAGTGGGTGGAGTCTCCCCCAGCCACAGGCCCGTCCGCACAGCAGCCCAGCCCCTGCACACCGCCAGGAAGGGCCTCGCCCTACCCGCCCTGCACATCAGCCATTGCCCCCCTGGGCCTGGGGCCGGGTCAGCGGGGCTGGGACTGACTTGTAGATGGTAGCATCCTGGTTGTCCAGAGTGGACAAGTAGACATCAATGAAGGGTAGGCTAGTGCCAAAATCATCCAAGACCATAGGGTCAGTGTGCCGCAGGGTCTTCTTAAACTTCTCCACCAGCTCAGTGAAACTTTTGTGGTCAACGTTCTTCTAGAGAGGGAAGCATAAAGAGAGAAAGGATGAGGAGGTAGTGACTGGGCTGCACAGAGACCTGGGGACCCTCCACGTGGGGCCCAGGCAGAGGCCTGACCCTGGCCCCAGGATGAATCCTGAGTCCAATCACAATTCACCCCAACCCCTTCTGGGCCTGGACCCCCCTGACTGAGGTCACCTGGTGAGCCACCATCCCTGACGTGAGGACAGGTGACACGGGAAGGAATCGGTGAGAGCCTGAGCGTGGCTCAGCATTTCACCCTGTTCTGGACAAACCTGGGGCACACCGAGACAGGCGGGCATCTCCACCTCAGAGAGGAGGCTGAGGAGGAAGGCACCAGCCACTTGGCCGAGAAAGGGGCAGCATGCTGGTCACGACCCGGCCGAGCACCCCGGCAGCTCAGAGCACTTCGGCCGAAAAGAGAGGACTCTCCTCCAGCCCCTCACAGTTGTATCATGCTTGAGAGAAAATCTCCAGCCCGCTGTGCTCACTCTTGTTCCAGTTTAGAAAAACTGAGGTTAGTAACACCTGTCAGGGCCTCCGTGGCCTCGCCCACTCAGCGGACGGGGACGAAGCCTGCTTGGCACCCAGCGAGTCCTCAGGAACAAGAGTGCTCCGGGCAAAGGGCCCAGCAATGGAGTTTTGCCCATGAAGGAGGGAAATATGATACCCACAACACTCAACACTTGAAGAGGTCCAGAGAAACATAAAAATACAGAGAATAACGTCTGACTCTGCAAAGTACAGGGGGGTGAGTAGCTGACTTACCAAATGCCACAAATGCCCAAGGCCACCCGCCCTCCACGTAGGCCTCAAGGCCCATCTTCCTGACCATTCCTTCAGCCCTGACTGTCCCTCTGCTTGTCCGCCGGCCCGTGGAGACCACCGACCTGCGTCTGCATCAGCTTGCTGACCTCCTCCTGCTGCCACTTCAAAATCACATGCTTTTCTTCCATGAGTGTCATGTGTCTCTCTAGCATCAGCTCCCGCTCAAACTTTTTGACAGAGTCCTAGAGGGCGGGAGGATGGAGGTAAGATATGGGCTCTCAGTGCGCACCACTCCCGTCTTCCTTCTTCCCCAGTCTCCCACTGCTGCTCAGGCCCCTCAGCAGGAGGATCCCCTCACAGGCCAGCCCCCAGCTCAAGCTGCCAACTGTAGCTGCAGTGACTTCCTAAGCGCCTAGCCTGCACGCCAGCATCATGAGGGAGGGAAAATGCAGGGCTCAGGGCAAAGAGTCAGGCTGCGGGAGAGCCTGGTCACCCCCCCGCCACTTCAGGAGGGAGATAGTTCAGTGTCCTCCCTTGAGACTTGGCCCATCCACCTGCCACACTTACCACTCCCCCATCCTTACAAGCACCACCTCACCTCAGTGTGAATGATCATCACACCCACGAACATGCTAAGGAAGACGAAGGAGGCAAGCAAGATGAAGATGATGGTGAATGAACGGCTCAGAGCAAAATCCCGGGCATCCAGCTGCTGCTGCAGGTCCGTCCAGCCATCGACCTGCTCAGGCAAGGCAGGGTATGCTGAGCGCCTAGGCCCAGAGCGGCAGGCCTCCTCTCACCCACCGTGGGGAGCCCCAGCCCCACCGAGGAGCAGGCCGGCTTCCTTCCACATCAGCCCTGCGACAGCCCCTCATCCTCTGACTCCAGGGCATACATGCTGGCCTGGAGCTGCATGGCACCACTGGGTGGGGGCACTGCTGATCAAGGTGCCCTAAGGGCCCTCCTCCAAAAGGCCTTCCATCCCTCCCCAAAAGACAATGCCTCTCTGCCAGGCCCTCCTTTGGAGAGACCCCAATCTTTCCAGAGTCCAACAGAATCTAGACTTTGAGACTTGGGCTTTGCAGGCTTCTTCTGGGTGGCTTTGTGACAGCCTGTTCCCAAAAAGGCTCTGTGACATGGGTTTTCCTTCTAAATTAAACTTAATCTGAATGAATTGTCTTTTGAAAACTTTTTGAAAGTTTTACACCCCTGTGGGACAAATAAGAATGCTCTAGGGAGTCACAAGATTAGAGATAATCTTGTGGCCAGGGCACTGGCCTACCCTTAGTCCTAGGAGGCCAGCCCCCAGCTTCCCCAGACCAGCTAAGTGTCTGAACATGGGAAAGGCCCCCAAGTGAGGCCCAGCATGTCCACACGCCCACACCAGCTGCCAGTCCCTTCTCAAGTCCCCTGCCCCTACCACTGCTCCCAAACACGGTACCGTGGCCAAGCTGAAGAGGGTAAAGAAGGCCAGAGCCAGGTTCCCCCAGTTATTCAGGTCAGCACTCTCTGGAACTCCAAATAGGCAAAAGCCCAGGACAGCGAAGACGTACATCAGGACGAAGAGCAGGACGAGCACGGAGGCCACGGTGCAGGCTGTCTGCCCCATGGCGCTGATGAGTGTCTGCAAGGCACAGGCACTGGGGCTAGGCCAGGCTGCAAGGCTGGGTTGGACTCAGAGGACAGGGGTCCAGCCCGTCCCGACACCAGCTGCCCCAGAATCCAGTGCCTTGCCTGGCACATGGCAGATGCTCCATAAATGGTTGGATGAATGAATGAGTGAATGAATGGGAACTGTGCCCAGACTGAGGGCTGGACCAACCTAAGAGTGGTTCAGCGATGCCTGGCCTCCACGCTCAGTTGCCCATGGGTGGATCGCCCGTGGTGTCCCAGGTCTCTTGCAGTCTCCCCATCCGCACCACTAAGCACGCCACTGGAACCCCAGCCTGCCTCTGTGGTCATCCTAAGGTGCCCTCAGCTGGGCGCCAGCCCTGAATGCTCTTCCAGGCCGAGGAAGAGTATGGGAACTACCCTGGGAGTGGGAATGAAGAAGGCTGAGGGGAATAGGACTTCTCAATTCTTCTGGGCCCCATTTCACAGGCAGGTCTCCACCTTGTGACCTTAGTCTTCCCCCATGAGATGGGTGTTTGTCTTATTTCCCATGCCTCATCGTTCCTTCTCCATGCCCTGGAGTCTTGCATATACATGTTCAGCTACCTTGATACTGTCACAGATACCATGTCAAGGTAGGAAGATGTTCCCATTTCAAGATGCAGGATCTGAGGCTCAAAGAAGCAAAATGCCTTTGTCACAGTCACACTCTGCTAGAACGGCAGAGCGGGAACACATTCTCCAGCCCCTTGCCTTGTGCCACCACAGTCAACCACAAAAGCACCTCTTTCTATGCCAAGATACTATTTATTGACTTAGCAGTAGGAAAGGAGGTACTGGTGGAGCTGGGACACAGGACAGTGAAGTTTTGACAGTCTGGGGTAAAGTGCAAAACAGAGAGACAACCCAGGAGCACTGGGGCTGCCCTGTATGTGGACCACTTTGGCAGCTGCCTGCAAGGGTGAATGCACACCTGACGCCCCCCTCCCCTCCTTGGGGGAAGAAAAATCAGTGTTAAGGGATTAATTCCAAAAGAACTGAGCTGTAAAAATATTGCCTCCAATCCTGCAAGAGAGACAGAACTTCTTTCCCAAGACTGCTAAGACTGAAGAGGTAAGAACTCATGAAAAAGGCTGCAATGGGACACAGTCTGCAGGTGACATCTTCAGGGTGCGGAGGGGCAGGGCCATGTGGAAGAACCTGAGGTACCTTGGAAGGATGAGGGAGAGGCCCCGGTTGGGTCTCCCACTTCCAGGTTAGTGCACAGGCCCAGTGCCACCCAAGGTCAAAGCCAAGCAGCCTCGAGAACAGCCGTGCAGAAAAAGTCACGCTCCCCGGAAGCCTGTGTGGGACTGACTCCTGACCGCTGATCTTGGCCACGTTCTTCAAGCACTATCCAGACAGGCCCCATTATTCTGCAGTCTAGAAGGTTCAGAAATCTAGTCCCGGGAATGAGCCTCCAAGGTGGGAGAGCTGAGTCCAGGATGTTGGACCACCAGAGAACTCCCAGCCCCATGGAATATTAATCGGTGAGAGCTCTCCCAGAGGTCTCCACCCCAACACTATGAACCGACTCCACCCAAGGGCCAGCAAGCTCCAGTGCTGGATGCCTCATGCCAAACAACTGGCAAGACAGGAACACAACCCCACCCACTAGCAGTCAGGCTGCCTAAAGTCATACTAAGCTCACAGACACCCCAAAACACACCACCAGATGCAGCACTGCCCATCGGAGGGGCAAGATACCGCCCCACCCACCAGAACACAAGCACCAGTCGCCCCCACCAGGAAGCCTACACAAGCCACTGGACCAACCTCACCCACTGGGGGCAGACAACAGAAGTAAGAGGAACTACGATCCTGCAGCCTGCATAAAGGAGACCCCAAAGACAGTAAGTTAAACAAAATGAGAAGACAGAGAAATATGCATCAGATGAGGAGCAAGGTAAAAACCCATCAGACCTAACAAATGAAGAGGAGACAGGCAGTCTACCTGAAAAAGAATTCAGAGTAATGATAGTAAAGATGATCCAAAGTCTTGGAAATAGAATGGAGAAAACACAAGAAACGTTTAACAAGGAGCTAGAACTAAAGAGCAAACAAACAGTGATGAACAACACAGCAATTGAAATTAAAAATACTCTAGAAGGAATCAATAGCAGAATAACTGAGACAGAAGAACGGATGAGTGAGCTGGAAGATAAAATGGTGGAAATAACTGCCACAAGGCAGAATAAAGAAAAAAGAATGAAAAGAATTGAGCAGTCTCAGAGACCTCGGGGACAACATTAAATGCACCAACATTCGAAGTATAGGGGTCCAAGAAGAAGAAGAGAGAAAGAAAGGGTCTAAGAAAATACTTGAAGAGATTACAGTCGAAAACTTCCACAACATGGGAAAGGAAATAGTCAATCAAATCCAGGAAGTGCAGAGAGTCCCTTACAGGATAAACCCAAGGAGAAACACGCCAAGACACATATTAATCAAACTGTCAAAAATTAAATACAAAGAAAAAATATTAAAAGCAGCAAGGGAAAAGCAACAAATAACATACAAGGGAATCCACATGAGGTTAACCAGCTGGTCTTTTAGCAGAAACTCTGCAAGCCAGAAGGGAGTGGCAGGACATATTTAAAATGATGAAAGGGAAGAACCTACAACCAAGATTACTCTACCCAGCAAGGATCTCATTCAGATTTGAAGGAGAAATTAAAACATTTACAGACAAGCAAAAGTTAAGAAAACTAAGCACCACCAAACCAGCTCTACAACAAATGCTAAAGGAACTTCTCTAGGCATGAAACACAAGAGAAGGAAAAGACATACAATAACAAACCCAAAACAATTAAGAAAATGATAATAGGAACATACATAGCAATAACTACCTTAAATGTAAATGGATTAAATGCCCCCACCAAAAGACGTACACTGGCTGAATGGATATAAAAACAAGACCCGTTTATACGCTGTCTACAAAAGACCCACTTCAGACCAAGGGACACATACAGACTGAAAGTGAGGGGATGGAAAAAGATATTCCATGCAAATGGAAATCAAAAGAAAGCTGGAGTAGCAATACTCATATCAGACAAAAGAGACTTTAAAATAAACATTATTACAAGAGACAAGGAAGGATGCTACATAATGATCAAGGGATCAATCCAAGAAGAAGATATAACAATTGTAAATCTTTATGCACCCAACATAGGAGCACCACAATACATAAGGTAAATGCTAAGAGCCATAAAAGTGGAAATCAATAGTAACACAATAATAGCAGGGGACTTTAACATCTCACTTATACCAATAGACAGATCATCTAAACAGAAAATAAATAAGGAAACACAAGCTTTAAATGATACATTAGATCAGATGGACTTAACTGATATTTATAGGACATTCCATCCAGAAACTATTTAGAATACACTTTCTTCTCAAGTGCACATGGAACGTTCTCCAGGATAGATCACATCTTGGGTCACAAATCAAGCCTTGGTAAATTTAAGAAAACTGAAATTGTATCAAGCATCTTTTCCGACCACAACGCTATGAGACTAGATATCAATTACAGGGAAAAAAACTGTAAAAAATACAAACACATAGAGGTTAAACAGCATGCTACTAAATAACCAAGAGCTCACTGAAGAAATCAAAGAGGAAATCATAAACTACCTAGAGACAAATGACAATGAAAACACAATGACGCAAAACTTACGGGATGCAGCAAAAGCAGTTCTAAGAGGGAAGTTGACAGCAATACAATCCTACCTCAAGAAACAAGAGGGACTACCCTGGTGAAACAGTGGTAAAGAATCCACCTGCCAATGCAGGGGACACGAGTTTGATCCCTGGTCCGGGAAGATCCCACATGCCACGGAGCAACTAAGCCCCTGTGCCACGCAAGCCACAACTACTAAGCCCTTGGGCCACAACTACTGAAGCCCGTGTGCCTAGATACAGCCCATGCTCCACAACAAGAGAAGCCACTGCCATGAGAAGCCCGTGCACTGCAATGAAGAGTAGCCCCTGCTCGCTGCAACTACATAAAGCCCACGTGCAGCAATGAAGACCCAAAACAGCCAAATAAAAAAAGGAAAGAAAAAGAGACAAGAAAAATCTCAAATAAACAACATAACCTTACACCTAAAGCAGTTAGAGAAAGAACAAAAAAAAAAAAAACCCAAAGCTAGCAGAAAGAAAGAAATCATAAATCAGATCAGAAATAAATCAAAAAGAAATGAAGGAAACAATAGCAAAGATTAATAAAACTAAAAGCTGGTTCTTTGGAAGATAAATAAAATGGATAAACCATTAGCCAGACTCATCAGGAAAAAAAGAGAGAACACTCAAATCAAAATAATTAGAAATGAAAAAGGAGAAGTAACAACTGACACTGCAGAAATACAAAGGATTGTGAGAGACAACCTGGAAGAAATGGACAAATTCTTAGAAAAGTACAACCTTCCAAGACTGAATCAGGAAGAAATACAAAATATGAACAGACCAATCAGGAGCACTGAAATTGAAACTGTGATTAAAAATCCTCCAACAGGGCTTCCCTGGTGGCGCAGTGGTTGAGAGTCCGCCTGCCGATGCAGGGGACGCAGGTTCGTGCCCCGGTCCGGGAAGATCCCACATGCCGCGGAACGGCTGTGCCCATGAGCCATGGCTGCTGAGCCTGTGAGTCCGGAGCCGGTGCTCCGCAACAGGAGAGGCCACAACAGTGAGAGGCCCACGTACCACAAAAAAAAAAAAAAAAATCCTCCAACAAACAAAAGCCCAGGGCCAGATGGCTTCACAGGTGAATTCTATCAAGCATTTAGAGAAGAGCTAACATGTATCCTTCTAAAACTCTTCCAAAATACTCCCAAACTCATTCTATGAGACCACCATCACCCTGATACCCAAACCAGACAGAGACACTACAAAAAAAAGAAAATTAAAGACCAATATCACTGATGAATATAGATGCAAAAATCCTCAACAGAACACTAGCAAACAGAATCCAACAATACATTAAAAGGATCATACACCATGATCAAGTGGGATTTATCCCAGAGATGTAAGGATTCTTCAATATATGCAAGTCAATCAATGTGATAAACCATATTAACAAACTGAAGAATAAAAACCATATGATCATCTCAATAGATGCAGAAAAAAGCTTTTGACAAAATTCAACACTGATTTATGACAAAAACTCTCCAGAAAGTGGGCATAGAGGGAACCTATCTCAACATAATAAAGGTCACATACGACAAACCCACAGCAAACATCATTCTCAATGGTGAGAAACTGAAAGCATTTCCTATAAGATCAAGAACAAGACAAGGATGTCCACTCTCACCACTATTATTCAACATAGTTTTGGAAGTAATGGCCAAGGCAATAGGAGAAGAAAAAGAAATAAAAGGAATACAAATCAGAAAAGAAGGAGTAAAACTGTCACTGTTTGCAGATGACATGATACTATACATAGAGAATCCTAACAATGACACCAGAAAACCACTAGAGCTAATCAATGAATTTGGTGAAGTTGCAGGAAACAAAATTAATGCACAGAAATCTCCTGCATTCCTGTACACTGACAACGAAAGATCAGAAAGAGAAATTAAGGAAACAACCCATTCACCATTGCAACAAAAAGAATAAAATACCTAGGAAAAAACCTACCTAAGGAGGTAAAAGACCTGTACTCAGAAACCTATAAGACACTGATGAAAGAAATCAAAAATGACACAAACAGATGGAGAGATATACCATGTTCTTAGATTGGAAGAATCAATATTGTGAAAATGACTATAATGCCCAAAGCAATCTACAGATTAATGCAATCCCTATCAAATTATCCACAGCGTTTTTTACAGAACTAGAGAAAAAATCTTAAAATAGGTATGGAGGGCTTCCCTGGTGGCGCAGTGGTTGAGAGTCCACCTGCCGATGCCGGGGACACGGGTTTGTGCCCTGGTCTGGGAAGATCCCACATGCCACGGAGTGGCTGGGCCCGTGAGCCATGGCCGCTGAGCCTGCGCAGTCCGGAGCCTGTGCTCCACAATGGAAGAGGCCACAACAGAGAGAGGCCTGCGTACTGCAAAAAAAAAAAAAATTTGTAGGGAGACATGAAACATCCCGAATGGCCAAAGCAATCTTGAGGGAAAAAAAATGGAGCTGGAAGAATCAGACTCCCTGATTTCAGACTACACTACAAAGCTATAGTAATCAAGACAACAAGGCACAAAAATAGGAATATAGATCAATGGAACAGGATAGAAGGCCCAGAGATAAACTCACATACCTATGGTCAACTAATCTATGACAAGGAGGAAAGGATATACAATGGAGAAAAGACAGTCTCTTCAATAAGTGGTGCTGGGAAAACTGGACAGCTACATGTAAAAGAATGAAATTAGAACACTCCCTAACACCATGCACAAAATAAACTCAAAATGGATTAAAGACCTAAATGTAAGACTGGACATTATAAAACTCTTAGAGGAAAACATAGGAAGAACACTCTTTGACATAAATCACAACAAGATCTTTTTTTGACCCACCTCTAGAGTAATGGAAATAAAAACGAAAGTAAACAAATGGGACCTAATGAAACTTCAAAGCTTTTGCACAGCAAAGGAAACTATAAACAGGATGAAAAGACAACTCTCAGAATGGGAGAAAATATTTGCAAATGAATTAACAGACAAAAGATTAATCTCCAAAATATATAAACAGCTCATGCAGCTCAATATTAAAAAAACAAACAACCCAATCCAAAAATGGGCAGAAGACCTAAATAGACATTTCTCCAAAG
>NW_020173922.1:568351-569433 GCF_003031525.2 Neophocaena asiaeorientalis asiaeorientalis | reverse complement strand
TGATGAACGTAGTGGCAGGGCAGGAATAAAGATGCAGATGTAGAGAATGGACTTGAGGACACAGTGGGGGAAAGGGAGGCTGGGATGTAGTGAGAGAGTAGCATGGACATATATACACTACCAAATGTATAATAGATAGCTAGTGGGAAGCAGCTGCATAGCACAGGGAGATCAGCTCAGTGCTTAGAGGGGTGGGGTAGGGAGGGTGGGAGGGAGGCACAAGAGGGAGGGGATATGGGGATATATGTATTCATATAGTTGATTCGCTTTGTTGTACAGCAGAAACTAACACAACATTGTAAAGCAGTTATACTCTAATAAAGATGTATAAAAAAAAAAAGAAATCTAGTCCCATGGATGTTTACCCAGATCCCCATAGGCTGGTAGCTCCTTCCCTGAGGAAGTCCTGCACTTTCTAGACCTACAGCCTGGCCCCCAGTAGGTGCCTGATTCTGAATTCCCAAATTCTTTGAGGAAGCAACTCCTAGCCCCCAGTTCAGCTGTCCTGGGCTCTGAATCACGCTAGGGCTGCCCTCCTGGCCTTGGGGCATTATGGGCATGGAGAGGACCTCTTGTCAGGGCAGGTACTCGGGCCCTGCCGCTCTGATGGGTGGCACGTGATGCACCCCAAAGAGGAGCAGGCAGGGAGGGAGGCGAGGCTGATGCTCTCACTTGCAGCCCAGTGTCTGAAGGTGGTTCTTCAGGCTGAAATGCAGATGAACAAGGACAGCGTGGCCCTTGGTTGCCCAGCTAACAGAGCTTCTCTGTGTGCAAAACAGCAAGGAACTATTTCTTCATGGTGCAGGTTTATTGCCATGAGGTGGAAAGCAGAATGTCATCTTAATTCATCAGGGAACAGGAGTCAAGAATGTGCCAGAGTGCCAGCTCTGGGCACTGAGCTGCAGCTCTGTTAGAGCCTCATCTAGACCTGAATGAATATAAATCAGCACAGAGGTGCAAGGCTCCACCGCTGGCACCTCCAGCTCCCCTGGCCAGCTGGCCAGGCTGGTGTACAGAGGGCATGTAATCCAGAGTCACTCTGGGGGTCCAGGGACATCCCCAAACCCATAGAAGAGCTACAA
>NW_020173922.1:529471-568226 GCF_003031525.2 Neophocaena asiaeorientalis asiaeorientalis | reverse complement strand
GCTCTGATGGTTCCCCAGGGAACAACTTTTGGATACAAGGCTCTGCTTAATGACAGAAAGACCTTGGGGTCCAACATGGACTGTATGCGTATGAACATGCTGTGTTTGCGTGCCCTTGGGTGTCTGCGTGACCACATGGACCAAAGGCCACGCAGAGGCCTTCGGTCACCAAGCAAGCCAGGCTGAGCTCTGGGATAGGCCTTGGCCAGTGGGGAGGGCTGTGTGCCCTTCACTGGATCCCTGGGCTATCCCTGCCGGGCACCAAGACCCTGGCACCTCCAGGCCTTCCCCGCTGACCAGGCTGCCACAACACAATGCACGCAGCAGGTGGCTCGTGTCCTCAGCCTCACAAGGGACAATCTGGGTCACTGCCCCTCCCCCCATTCCCCAAGACGGAAGCCCCTCCTGCCACCAGTCCTTTCTGCTTCCTCCTCCCTGCACAGCCCTGGACTTCCTTTCCCTCAGCCCACCACCATCACCACCTTCCTCTCATGACTCCTGCATGTCTCTGGCACCTTCATTCCACAGTGATCTCTCTCCTGGCCTTCCCTGTAAACCCTCTCTTGCCTGAGGACATCGCTCCCCAGCAGCCCTCTAGAGGGAGGCTGCTCATCCCCCACTCACCTGATTCAGGAGGCCATCCCCTACTTTATCCTCGGAGTCCCAGCCTCCATGGGCAAAGCCCCTGCCTCTGGGCAGGGCCAACCTTCCACCTTCCCACACCCTGTTGCATCTTGGAATGGCTCCACCCCACCCTGCTGTCATCCTGGGGGCCTTCAGCATCTCTGTGGACATCCACCAATCCCCAAGAGGACAAAGCCTCTTCGTCCCTTGACTTCCTCATCTCCAGCGACCCTTGAATCACTTTAGGCCCCTGCTCCCTTGGTGCCCCATACCCAAAAAAATGGGCACAGCCCCCACTGTCTGATTACTCCCTCACTCCGAGGTGCCCGCCACCTGGCACTCACCTCCCAAAGAGCTCCAGTCTTCTTTCCTGTCCACCCACCTTACTCTCATCCCTCCCTGACATAGCCTCCATAGGCCAGCACCTCAGACACTCCCTTCCCCACTTCTAGGACACATTATAGGGTCTGCCTCTAGCCCACGAACAAGGGGAGTCACTCTCAAGTGTAAAAGGAGCGGTGCCATGACTCGAGGTGCACTTTAGCGATTCCTCCAGCTGCTGAGGCATTTCTGCTCCAGGGCTCTCAATAGTGTGGGAAGCCACTGCAGGAACCCATGGAAAGGTGAATGGTGATGGAGAAAAAATGATGGCTCTTGGAGTGAAAAGATGTGAACAAGCCAAGAACTATCTAGGAGGCCAGGCTGTAGGACTTTGAGAGAGAGAGCTCAAAGCCGACACTCAAACTTATGACTTGGCAGTTGACTTGACAGGAGGCACCCATCCCCAACAGACAAAATACAGGAGGAGGAGCCAGGTCTTGGGATTGGAGGGTGGGGGTGGGAGGAGAGTGAAGACTTCCGGTTTAGACACGTTGAGTTTGAGGAGTATGTGAGCTATCCAGGAAGCAGTTAGGTCTGAAGTTCAAAGAAAGTGGCGTGGGCAGGTGAAGACCCCTGACAAGTGCAAAAGGTCACCCAAAGAGAATATAGAGTGAGGAGAGAAGAGAGCTCAGGACACAGTCCTGAGAAAACCACACTCATGGGCAAGGCAAAGAAAACATGCACCTGAGAAGTTATGCCTAAGAGGCTGGAGGGAAACCAGGAGAAAGCAGTGACAGGAGGCTGCTGGCAACCTCAGAGGGGCTAGTTACAGGGGAGAGGAGGGAGGAAGCCCGGACACAAATGACAGGTAAGGAAGAGGGACTGGGAGAACAGACACCTCTTCCAGGAGCCTTGCCGTGAAGAGAAGCAGGAGGATGGGACCATGCTCCCATCCTGGGAGGGGACACACATGGGTATGTGACCACGTGAGAGCAAGACCTGAATGCATGGGGTCTGCAGGAGGGGGAGCTCTTTAACATGCGCCTATTCTCCACTCAGGCTTGGGGCTCCCTTGGGCTCCCTGAGTGTCGGACCTAAGCCCTAGACAGACAGACACCAGGCTGGCCTAGGGGCAACCTCTCAGCAGAACAGGCCGACACACCCTAACTTGTCGAATACGTCCAAACCAGCCCCTTCCTGGAGAAGCACGGGTACTGACCAGAGCCAAGGAAAACATACCATGTCCAGGATGAACACCTGAGGGCACGTTTGGGGAACCTCTGAAGTTTGTTCTGGAACCTCTGAGCTAAGTAAAGACTGGCCACCCTCTGCCCTTTCGGCTGGAGCAGCACTTCCAGAGCTGCCTGAACAAGTCATGAGACCATTCCCATCAAGAGAAGCAGCAGATTTTTCAATCGTTCGGGAAAAGCAGTGAGTGGCTGAAGCCACAAAAAGCTGGAGACTCCTGGGCATGTAGTCCAAAGGGTCTGGACCATAAGAAAATCAGTCAGTTTGCAACATGGGAGAGAGGAAAAGATCAGATGGTCTTGAGTCAGACACACCTTTCGAAGCTCAGCTCCAGCATCTAACTGCTGAGTGACCTTGGGTCTCAATTTCTTCATCTGTAAAATGGAGCTAATACCTTTCCTACAATCGTTTTAAGATTAAATGAGATAACACAGATAAACATCAACCTGTCACACAAGAGGACTCAGTCACTGCATGAGAGTAGTTGAATTATCACTTCATCAGGGGCTGATGGGCAGACGGGCCCTATCACCTGCACTCCCAGAACCACGGCATCCCATGTCACTCACCCGGATGCCGCGGCTATATGGGATAAGCTTGAGAATGCGCAGGGACTGTACGCCATCGGCGATGTTGAGGTAAGGGTAGTGCTTGCCCTTGATCTTGCGGAGACTGTAGGGGATGAAGATGATGATGATAATGATCACATCTAGCAGGTTGTAGCCATCCTTCCAGTAGTTGATGGGGTCCACGTAGAGCTTCATGCAGAACTCGGAGCTATAGATGGACACAAAGATGAGCTCTGAGACCTACAAGGGTGGTAAGGGTAGGAGGGTCAGACCAAGCTGCAGACCTTACCCCTGCCTGGGCCACCCAATCAGGTGTGTGTGTTGGCGGGGCGAGGGTGGGAGCGGGTGCTCCTAAGTCAGCCACAAGACACAGAAACCCAGGCAGAGTCCCTGGCACACAGTGGACACAATGTGCCTGATTCCCTTCTCTTTCTGTGTCTTGCCTAACCTGTGGCCCCGAGCTTAGGGCTGGGTTTGACACAGATGGCTTGGGAATGACTGACTGACCGATGGACAGAATGACTATTGAGGCCCGGTGGGAGGTGCGTGTCAGGCAACCCGGATTTCCAAAGAGAAGATCCCAAGAGCCTTCTGGCCAACCTGAATACCCAGACTTTTGGGAAAGGAGATGAACTACTCACACATCTACTTTATTTACTCTATTATCACACATACTTAAAATCAGTTAATTAATCTGCTTCTGAAGAACATTCTGCTTTTTTTTCCACTTTTATACTTTATGAAACAATCTTATTCAAATTCTTCTCATGCATCTATAACTCCAGTGGCTTTGATTTTACCAAAAGGTACTTTCTGAGTCATCTAAGTTTTTCCTTATCATCAGTGAACTCATTCATTGAGGAAGCTTTGATTAAGCATCTACCACATGCCAAGCAAGCACTGTTTCAGGCACAGGGAAATGAAACAATGAGACAGTCTCACTTTTTTTTTTTTAGAAGTTAATTTTTTTTTATTGGGAAACCAAGGTAACAAACCTAAACTTATTGAAAATGAAATCAGTAACTAAGACTCTGCAGGCTCCATCCCCAACCAGCACCAAGGCCTCTGTTTGGCCTAACCCCAGTTTCTCTCGTCCCCAAAAGAACAACCATGTGAAGAACCTGGGGTCAACCTCAGGGCACACACTGCAACTCCCTCTACCCCACCCTCAAATGACACACACACCCCGGATCAGCAGGCTGGGTCTAGGCCCAAGGAGGGAATAGTGAGGTTTCCTGGGTGGCAGGGAATCCCGCCCCAACCTGGTCAAAATCCCGAGTTAGGAAAGGAAGACAGAAGGGAGACTGGCTTGCCCACCCACTCCCCTCCCCTCAGTCCCCCCAGACAACAGGCTCACATTCCTGATCAGTAACACTGTGATTCTGAGGTGTCAGTAGGGCTCCCAGTGGCTTCACCGGATTACTGCAAAGGGCCCAGGGGAGGGGGCAGGCATTTACCCTGCCACCTGTTCAGTATTAGCCAGCCAAGCTGCTGCCCTCAGCTTGTGCTGTGGCTCCTCTCCCCTGTAGATACCCACGGCTGGGGACCAGGCCTCCTGCCAGAGAGAAATGAGTCCAGGAGGCCCTTGCTTCCCCAGCCAGGGAGGAAGGATGGCCTGGGAAGCCTGGGACGGCTACACCAGCTTCTTGGCTTCCAAGAAGCTCTTGGGGTGTCGCATCTGCCCGACGCCAATGGCTACGAGAATGAGGGTCTGCAGGATAGATCACCACAGCACGCCCAGGAAGCTGACGGTCTAGTAGGGGAGACAGAAATGAATGTTTAGACAAATACATACATAACATCAGACAGGAAGGAACGTGAAACAGCCAAAGGGGAGAGAGGGGCTGGCCAGGGTGGGGAGGGGCAGGCATGGCAGCTACTTTAGAAAAGGTGCTGAGTGGAGGCCTTGCTAAAGCCAGGGATGGAGCCATAATAAAAACTGGGAGACTACTCCCCAATGGCGAGTACAAGGGCCTTAAGGGGAGAAAGGAACAGCAAAGCCAGAGTGGCAAAACAGAAAGGGGTGAGCAGAGCAGGAGATGCAGTTGGAGGGGCGGGCCATGTAGGGAGGGCCTTGTAGGCCTGGTGAGGGCTGTGAACTTTAACCTCAGCCTTGGAGGAGTTTGAGCAAGGGAGTGATGTGAACTGATTTACATTTTAAAGAGATCTCCGTGGAAAAGAGACCGTGGGGGAACTGGCAGGAGTAGCAACCGGGAGGCAAGTTAGGGAGGAGGTGCTAGATAGTAGAAGAACCATCATCCAGGCAAGAAACGAGGTTAGATTGTATTGGAGTGGGGGACAGTGTGGAGCTGAAGAGAAGAGGACAGATTCCGGAAGTATTTTGTGGGCAGTGATGACAGGACTTGCTGATGGACTCAGGGATGCACAGGGTAGAGAGAAGGCAAGGAAGACTCTAGTGCTTCACACAGAGCAACTGGGTAAACGCCGATACCTTTAACTGAGATGAGTTTGGGGTGGGGTGAAGGGGGGCTAGAGAGAGTTTCTATTTCCATTTCTAGAGGGAAATAGAAAAGGTTTTGAGATACACCACCTTTTAAATATGTCAGATGCTGTCACTGGAAATTGTAACTCAAGCCACGACTATCCATTTGGAAAACATTAGGGCAGCTGGTGGTGTTATTTGTCCTGTATACTTATATTTGTGGTCACCACGTGGCAACCATTTATATACACTTTTATGTTTGTTAACTACAATGAAACATTTAATATACACAAAAAGGTATAAAGAATAATATAATGAACAACCATATACCACCACCCAGCTTAAGAAATAAAATATCACCATTACAGGCAGAGCCTCACATTGATCAGATCCCCTTCCCTTCCCACAAAAGTAATCCTATTTTAAACCTGGAGTATGTCTTGCTCGTGTGTTTTATACTTTTACCACATATGTATCCCTAAAAGTACATAGTATGGTTTTGCATTTTTTATACACTACATAAATTGCATATACATTACAGTATTCTTTGGGTGATTTTTTTTCATTTAAAATTATAAGATTCATCCATGTTGATATATGTAAACCTAGTTTAGCGTTTCACCACTATTTAGCAATTCCACTTATGAAAACAGTTACCCATTTTTTACTACGGCAAAGAGTATAAAAGTACAAAAAGTTTGAGTCAGGTTGCAGGGCCATTTAAAAAGTGGACTTAAGGTCCTTTGCCCCTGGGCCCTCTCCCCAGCCAGATCGTGGGCAAGATGGCTGGGTGTGCAGCATCCTCGAGCCGATGAGCAGTTCCTCCGTGCCCCTAGGGACCCCAGCCCCTGCCACAGCAGATTCTGAACACCCCTTGGGCTCCCAGCTGCTGGGCCGCCAGCACCAACTTCTGGAGCACCCGAAAGGGAATTCTCCTGTTTGCTAAGATTCTATTGTGCCTGGTGATTCTGACCTGCCTTGACTGCTGACTGAGATGATCTTTGCTGCTATATTCTTTATCATCTATGTGTGCTACCTGCACACCGAGATATAGGCTATCAGCTGGCCTTGGAGTGATTTCTTCCAAACCCACATAGTGGTCATCCTCTACCTGATCACCTCAACCGTTGTCCTTGTTGAGAGAAGAAACCACTCCAAAATCATCACAGGAGTACTGGGTCTAATCGCTGGGTGCCTACATGGCCATGATGCCCACGTTACCTTCCCCTTGCGGCAGCAGACACAGCTGCCCCACTAACCCTGCAGATGGCCAGCTGTAGTTGAACTCCCTTCATTTCTCTCTGAAACCTGCAAATAACACCTCCATCGAAATAACTCCCTGCCCTTACAACACTCCCAACCAACTCATAGCCCCATGTTTTTCTGTACACATGTGCAGTTTTTCTCTGTTACACACATAGGAGTGGAATTACCTGACTGTAGAATATGAGCATCTTCAGCTTCACTGGATTTTGCCAAATTGTTTTCTGAAGCTATTGTACTAACTTACTTTAATACCAACGATGCTCCTTATTTTTTATTTCTATTGGAGTATAGTTGTTTCACAATGTTAGGTTAGTTTCTGCTGTACAGCAAAGTGAATGTTATATGTATACATATATCCCCTCTTTTTTAGACTTCCTTCCCATTTAGGTCACCACAGAGCATTGAGTAGAGTTCCCTGTGCTATACAGTAGATTCTCATTAGTTACCTATTTTATACATAGTAGTATATATATATGTCTATCTCAATCTCCCAATTCATTCCACCACCACCCTCCCCGCCTTGGTATCCATAAGTTTGTTCTCTACATCTGTGTCTCTATTTCTGCTTTGCAAATAAGTTCATTTGTACCATTTTTCTAGATTCCACATGTAAGCGATATTATACGATATTTGTTTTTCTCTTTCTGACTTACTTCTGAACAATGCTTTATTTTTTTTTAACATCCTTACCAATACTTCCTACTGTTGGACTTCTTAATTTTTGTCAATCTGATGAATATGAAATGGTATCTTATTTTTCAGTTTGTCATTTCTCTAATTATTAATGAAGTTGGGCATCTTTTTATATGTTTAAATTGTAAATTGCCTTTTCCTAATCTGTTGCCAAATTTTCTGCTAGATTGTTTTGTCTTTTTCTTATTGATTTGGAAGACAATATATCACATACTTTGAATCCTAAGCCTTTACCTGTTATATGTGTTTCAAATAGCATCTCCTACAGTGATTTATCCTTTCACCTCTTTAAGGATCTTTTGATGAATAGAAATTTAAAGTTTTAATGGAATCAAATTAACCAAACTTTTTCTCCATGGCTTATTTATTTCATACCTTAAGATACCTTTCCCTTCTGAGATCATACAAATCTATATTTTCTTCTAAAAATTTAAAGTTTCACTTTTCAAGTTAGGTCTTTAGCTGTGTATGCTGGAAGGTAGAGATCCAATTGTGTTTTTTCTTTCCACATGTACTGTTTAATGAAGAATTTATCTTCCACCACTCATTTGCAATGCCATCTGACAGGGGCCAGGTTTTCATACAAGCCAGGTCTGTTTCTGAGCACTCTATCCTGTTCCATTGGTCTATCTGTCTATCCGCACATCATCACCCTACTTTAATTACTGCAGCATTATAGGAAGTCTTATTACCTGGTAAGTCAAGACTTCTCCCCTTTTCACTTTCAAAACCATCTTGGTTTTTTATATTTCATTCTTTTATCTAAATTTTAGCATCAGCTTTTGGCGACCCATAAAAAAATCCTGCCAGATTTCTTATTGGAATTTCATTGATACAATAGCTTAATTAGGCAAGATTGCATCTTGAAGAAACTAAGTCTTTCTATGCATGATCTGATATACCCTTCCATTTCTTTGTCTTCTTTAATGACCTTTATAGAATTTTTTCCTCCTTAAAAGTCACCCAAGATTTTATTAGCTTTGCCTCTAAGTACTTTTTGTATTTTATTAGAAGTGCTATCATTTTTGTTGCTGACATATTAAATATATTTTATTTATTAATCACATATCCACCAAGTTTGCTGGACTTTAATATTTATTAACTTTATTAATTGTATTAACTTTATTAATTAATAATTCTTCCAGATTCTTTTGGGATTTCTATACAGGAATCATAACACCTGTGAATAATGACAGTCTTTTAAAACTTTCTTTCTTATCCTTAATGTTTTTTATTCCTTTTCCTTGTATTATACATTGGCTAAGACGCTAATACAAATCTTGTCAATAATAACTGGCCTACACCTTTAAAGGGAATACTGTTACAGTTTCACCACTGAGTGTGAATTTTGACGTAGGTTTTTCATAGGTACTCTTAATCACTTAAAACAAATCCTTTCTACTCCTAGTTTGCTAAATTTTTATCATGAAAGATATTCATGATAAACTTTTTTCTACATCTCTTAAAGTGATTTTATTGGGGTTTTTTACTCATTTAATATTTTAAGCTGGTTAATAAAATTTCTAGATTTTTCTAATATTCACATTCCTGGAAAACCGCAACTTGGCAATGCTATATTACCTTCTTCATATATTTTTTAAAATTCAGTTTCCTAATATTCTGTTCGGGATTTTTATGTCCAAGCTCATGATACTGGGTGTAATTTTCCTTTTTCATATGGTCATTGTCTAGTTTTGTTTTGGCATGACGGATATACAGTTGTCCCTTGGTATTCCCAGGGGATTGGTTCCAGGACCTCACCCCCCATGGATACCAAAATCCCAGGATGCTCAAGTCCCTTATATAAAAAGGCATAGTATTTGTATATAACCTATGCACATCCTCCCCACGTACTTTAAATCATCCCTAGATTACTTGTAGTACTATACTTGACCTTAGCCAAAAGGTCGAGAAGCGATCTAGATTATATATAGTAATCTAATACTAATACAACATAAATGCTATCTAAAAATAGTGGTAAATACAATGTAAAGTCTATGTAAATAGTTGCCAGGCAAGCAGCAAATTCAAATTTTGCTTTTTGAAATTTTCTGTAATTTTTTTCTTAGAATACTTTTGATCCCTGGTTGGTTGAATCCATGGATTTGGAAACCATGATACACAGGGCCAACGGTACTGGCTTAACGAAATGAACTGTCTGTGGGCGGGGCAGATATGCTCATTTATCTAATCACTAAAAGCATTTTATATGTTTGGAATTTTATCTTCCATGTAAAACGATCTGGTTCAAGTTACTTTTTTTTTGTTTTAGGAGATGGAAAATTTTCACTACTAATCCAATGCTTTATAAACACTAAAGGACACATATGAACACATATTTTTTCAAGTATTTCCTTTTTTATTGAGAGTTTTGTAATTTTTTTCTAGAAAATTATCTTATTTCAGCTAGGTTTTCAAATTTATTGCCATAAAATTATTAGATTTCTGACATCTATTGTAAATAGTGGTAAATGCAATTTCTCTTTTTAATCCCTAACATGATTCAGGGCTTCACTAACAACTTATCATGATTGTCTCATCAAGAAAGTTATTTTATAATTATTTTCTAAGATCTAACTTTTGGCTTTGTTGATCCCTTTGTGTTGAATCTTTGTTTTCCATTTCATTAATTTTTGCTCTTACCTATTTCCTTTTTTCTACTTTCCTTTTTTGTTTTTTTCCTTTACTTTTCCTTCCTTTTTCTCCCTTTGGATTTTATTCTGTTGCTCTTTTCCAACAGGTCAGCTCAATAATTTTTAAAATTGAGATATAATTCATGTACCATAAAATTCATCATTTTAAAGTGTAGAATTCAGTAGGGAGGGGGTTCATTTTGAGTATTTATTATCTTTAGGTTTTGATTGTGGTAAAATATACATACCATGAAATTGATCATTTTAAAGCATTTTTAGGTATACAATTAATTCAGTAGTATTAAGTATTCACATTATTACACAATTATCCCCACTATCCACTCCAAGAACTATTTCACTATCCTAAACAAAAACTCTGTATCTAATAAACAATAATTCCCATTCTCCTCTCTAGCCATCTCATAGTAAATTCTATTCTACTTTCTGTATGAATTTGCCTATTCTAGGTACTTTATATAAGTGCAACCATACAATTTTTGCCCTTTGTGTGTCTGGTTTATATATCACTCAGCATGATGCTTTCAAGGTTCACCCCCATTGTAGCATGTATCACAATTTCATTCCTTTTTAGGGCTGAATAATATTCCATTTTATGAATATACCAAATCCTCTTTATCCATTCACTGGTTGATGGATACGTGGGTTGCTCCCACCTTTTGGCTATTGAGAATAATGCTGCTATGAACATTGCTGTGTGACTATCTATATGAGTCCCTGTTTTTGATTTTTGGGGGTATACACCTGGAAGTGGAATTGCTGGATCATATGGTAATTGTATGATTAACTTTTTGAGGAAATACCAAAATATTTTCTATAGTGGCTGTATGATTTCACATTCCAATCAGCAATGCACAAGGGTTCTAATTTCTCCACATCCTCATCAACACCTGTTATTTTCCTTTTTTTTTGCGGTACGCGGGCCTCTCACTGTTGTGGCCTCTCCCGTTGCGGAGCACAGGCTCTGGACGCGCAGGCTCAACGGCCATGGCTCACAGGCCCAGCTGCTCCGCGGCATGTGGGATCTTCCCAGACTGGGGCACGAACCCACGTCCCCTGCATCAGCAGGCGGACTCTCAACCACTGCGCCACCTGGGAAGCCCTATTTTCTATTTTATGGGGAGAGGGGTTTTGTTTGTTTTTATACTAGCTGTCCTAATGGGTGTGAAGTTGTATCTCATTGTGGTTTTGATTTGCATTTTGCATTCTGATGACTAGTGATGTTGAACATCTCTTCATGCGCTTACTGGTCATTTGTATATCTGCTTTGGAGAAATGTCTATTCAAGTCCTTTGCCTGTTTTTGAATTGGGTTTTTGTTGTTGTTGTTGAGTTGTGGAAATTCTTTATATGTTCTAGATATTAATCCCTTACCAGATATATAATTTGCAAATATTTTCTCCTATTCTGTGGGTCATATGTTCACTCTCTTGATTGTATCCTTAGATTCACAAATGTTTTTAATTTTGATAAAGTCCGATTTATCTATTTTTTCTTTTGTTTCCTGTGCTTTTAATGTCATATCTAAGAATCCATTGCCAAATCCAAGGTCATAAAGATTTACCTCTATATTTTCTTCTAAGAGTTTCTTCTAGCTTATATATTTTGGATTTTGATCCATTTTCAGTTAATTTTTGTGTGGGTGTGGCTGCGTTGGGTCTTCATTGCTGCACGTGGGCTTTCTCTAGTTGCGGCAAATGGGGACTACTCTTCATTGCAGTCTGAGGGCTTCTCATTGCAGTGGATTCTCTTGTTGTGAAGCACGGGCTCCGGGTGTGCAGGCTTCAGTAGATGTGGCACGTGGGCTCAGTAGTTGTGGCTTGCAGGCTCTAGAGAGCAGGCTCTGTAGTTGTGGTGCACGGGCTTACTTGCTCCATGGCATGTGGGATCTTCCTGGACCAGGGATTGAACCTGTGTCCCCTGCATTGGCAGGCAGATTCTTAACCACTGCATCACCAGGGAAGTCCCAAGTTAATTTTTATATATGGTGTGAGGCAGGGGTCTAACTTTACTCTTTTGCATGTGGATATCAAGTTGTCCTACCACCATTTGATGAAAAGATTATTTTTATCCCCCTGAAAAGTCTTGGCACCCTTGTCAAAAGTCAATTGGCCATAGATATTTGGATTTATTTCTAGAATCTCAATTCTTTTCCATAGGTCAATGTCTGTCCTTATGTGAGAACCACACTCTTTTCATTATTGTATCTTTGTAGTAAGTTTTGAAGTCAGAAAGTGCAAGTCCTCCAACTTTGTTCTTCATTTTCAATGTTGTCTTGGCTATTCACATTCATATGAATTTAAGGATGTGCTTTTCAATTTCTTTTTTGTAAAGGCTGTTGAAATTTTGATAGGGATTGAATTGAATTTGTAGATCACTTTGGATAGTCCTCTTAACAAGTTTTGTAATCCATGAATATAGGATGTCTTTCCATTTATTTAGGTCTTATTTAATTTCTTTCAGCAAAGTTGTATAATTTTCAGTATACACATCTCTCATCTCCTTGGCTAAATTTATTCCTAGGTATTTTATTATTTTGAATGTTATTATAAATGGAATTTTCTTAATTTCCTTTTCAGATTGTTCATATTAGTGTATAGAAATACAACTAATTTTTGTTGTTAATCTTGTATCCTGCAACTGTGCTGGATAATAGCTCATTTAATAGCTCTAATAGTTGAGTTTGTATATGTGTGTATTCTTTAGGATTTTCTAAGATCAAGTCATAAGATCAAGTCATCTACAAATAAAGATAATTTCGGTTCTTCCTTTCCAATTTGGATAAATTTTAGCTCTTTTTCTTGCCTAAATGCTCTGGCTAGAACTTCCAGTACAATGTTGAATAATGGTGAAAGCAGGCATCTGTCTTATTCCTTATCTTAGGGGAAAGATTTTCAGTCTTTCACCACTGGGTATGATGTTAGTTGTGGATTTCTTCATAATTACCCATTATCAAGTCAAGAAATTTTCCCTCTATTTCTAGTTCAAATTGTTTGTTTGTTTGGTTTTTGAATCATGAAAGGGTGTTGGATTTTGCCAAATGCTTTTTCAGCATCTACTGAGATAATTATATCAATTGTTTCCTTCATTCTATTGATGTATTACATTCGTTGATTTTTTTCTATGTTGAACCACCCTTGCATTCCTGGGATAAATCCCACTTGGTCATGGTGTATAATCTTTTTAAGTATGCTGCTGGGTTCAGACGTAAGTATCTCAAGTATTATTGCACCTATATTCATAAGGGATGTTGGTCTCTAGTTTTCTTGTGATGTCTTTGGGTTTGGTCTCAGGGTAATGTTGGCCTCACGGAATGAATTCAGAAATATTCCCTCCTTTTCTATTTTTGGAAGAGTTTGAGAAAGATTGGTATTCGATCTTTTTTAAATGCAGGGTAAAATTAACTAGTGAAGACATCTGCTCCTGTGCATTGTTTTGTTGGGAGGTTTTTTTGATTAGTGATTCTATCTCTTTATTTATAGGTCTGTTTCAGTATGTCTGTTTTCTATTTCTTCTTGAGTCAGTTTGGTAGTTGGTATGTTTCCAGGATTTTGTCCATTTCACCTAGGTTATCTAATTTGTTGGTGTACAAAGTGTTCAAAGTATTCTGCTATAAAACTTTTCTTTTCTATAAGGTCATTTGTAATGTCCCAACTTTCATTTCTGTTATTAGTAATTTAAGTCTTCTTTTTCCTAGGCAATCTAGCTAAAGGCTTATGAATTTTGTTGATCTTTTCAAAGAACTGAATTTTTATTTTATTGACTTTTCTCTATTATTTCTCTATTTTGTTTCTCACTCTAATCTTTTTCATTTCCTTTCTTCTGCTAGTTTTGGGTATAGTTTGTTCCTCTTTTTCTAGTTCCTTAAGGTGTAAAATTAGGTTATTAATTTGAGATCTTTCTTCTTTTCTAATGCAGGCACTTACAAGTATAAATATCACTCTGAGCACTGCTTCTGTTGCAACCTATAAGTTTCATTATGTTGTATTTTCATGTTCATTTGTCTTAAAGTATTTTCTAAATTCCTTTGTGATTTCTTCTTTGACCTATTGGTTATTTAAGAATGTGTTGTTTAATTTCCATATATTTGGAAATTTTCCAGTTTTCCTGCTGTTGCTGATTTTTAGTTTTACTCCATAGTTGCCAGAAAAAATACTCTGTATGATTTCAATAGTTTTTAATTTACTGAGACTTGTTTTGTTGCCTAACATATGGTCTATCCTGTAGAATGCTCCATAGGTACTTGAGAAAAACTATTATATCTTATTGATGAACTGACCCTATTGTCAATACATAATGTCCTCCTTTGCCTCTTGTAACATTTTACTTTAATGTCTATTTTGTCTGATATGAGTATACCCAACCCAGCTCTCTTTTGGTTTCTATTTGCATGGAATACCTTCTTGCATTTTTCACTTTCAACCTATTTGTATCTGGATCTCAAGTGAATCTCTTGTAGACAGCATATATTTGGATTTTTTTAAGAATCAATTCTGTCTTAATTGGACAGTTTAATTCATTTACATTTAAAGTAATTACTGTTAAGGAAGAAACTACTTCTGCCATTTTGCTGTTTGTTTAATATATGTCACATCTTTTTTGTTCCTCAGTTCCTCCATTACTGCTTTCTTTGGTGTTTTGGGGTTTTTTTTATAGTACACCATTTTGATTATTTCTCATTTCTTTTTCTGCATTTTTAAAGTTATTTTCTTGGTGGTTATCCTTGAGATTACAATCAACCTCTTAAATGTACAACAATCCATTTTTAACTAATACAACCTTAGCTTCAATAGTATATTAACAATTCTGTTCCTACACAGCTCCATCCCCCTCTTCATGTTTCTGTTGTCACAAAATACATCTGAATACACTGAGTGCCCATTAACTATAGAATTATTATTTTATGCATTCATATTTTAAACCACACAGACAAAGAAAGGAGCTACAAACCCAAAATACAATACTGGCTTTTATATTCACCTGTGTAGTTACATTTATCAGTGTTCTTTATTTTGTCATAGGGCTTAAGTTACTATCTAGTTTCATTTCCACCTAAAGGACTATCTTTAGCATTTCTTGTAGCACAGGTCTACCAGAAGCAAACTCCCTCAGCTTTTGTTTATCTGGAAATATCTTAATTTCATCGTCATTTTTTGAAGCATAGTTTTGCTAGATATAGAATTCTTGGTTGACAATATTTTTCTTTCAGTACTTTAAATATGTCATTTCACTGCCACTGTCCTCATAGTTTCTGAGGAGAAATCAGCTGTTAATCTTATGGAGGATTCCTTGTATGTAACAAGTTGCTTCTCTCTTGCTGCTTTCAGGATTCTGTCTTTGACTTTTGATAGCTTGATTATAATGTGTCTCAGTGTGGATCTCTTTGTTTCTCCTTCTTGGAATTCACTGAGCTTCTTGGATGTATATATTCTTTATCAAATTTGCAAGGTTTTTGGGCCATTATTTCATCAAATATTCATTCTTCCTCTTTCTCTCTCCTCTCCTTCTGGAATGCGTGTGTATGTTGATATGCTTGATGGTGCCCCTCAAGTTTCTTAGACTCTGTTCATTTTCATCATTCCTTTTTCTTTCTGCTCCTCAGGCTGAATAAGTCCAAGTGATTTGTCTTCAAGTTCACTGATTATTTCTTCTGGCTGCTCAAATCTGCTCTTGAACCCTCTAGTGAATTTTTAAATTATTATATTTTCAGCTCCAGAATTTGTTTCATTCCTTTTTATAATTTCTATTTACTGACATATTCTATTTCCTGAAACACTGTTCTCCTGGTTACCTTTAGGTCTTTGCCTGTGGTTTCCTTTAGGTCTCTGAGCATATTTTACATAGTTGACTTTAAGTCTCTGTCTAGTAATTCCCATGTCTGTGGTTCCTCAGGGACAGTTTCTGTTCATTTCTCCTGTGTAAAAGCCATCCTTTCTTGTTGCTTTGCATGCTTCATAATTTTTTTTGAAAACTGGACATTTTAAATTGTACAATGTGGTAACTCTGGAAATCAAATTCTTCCCTCTCCTCAGGGTTTGTTTTTGTTGCTTTTTGTGGGTAGTAGTTGTTTGTTTAGTGACTTGTCTAAACAATTTTTGTAAAGACTGTATTCTTTGTAATGCATGGCCTCTGAAGTCTCTTCCTCTGTAGTTTCTGGTCAGCTAGTAAACAGAGATTTTCTTAAATGCCTCAGGAAAAAGAGGGAAGGGAGGGAAGGAGAAAGAAGAAAGAGAGAAAGAAAGTAAGGAAGGAAAGAAGGAAGGAAGAGAAAAGGAGAGAGGAAGGGAGGGAGAAGAAAAACTCTCTTAGTCTTTGCAGATGGGCTCTGTGCTGAGGAACTCCTTCAATGCTGAGCCAGGCCACTTACAACTGTACATTGGCATTCACTTTGGGCTTGTGTTGAGCCTAAAGATCAGTCACAGTGAAAGTGTGGGATGTTCTCAGTTATTTCCTAAGCATGTGTCTTGTCCTGTGAATGTATGGCACACATGGGAGTTTTTCAATGTCCTCTTTTTCCAAAGAATCTCTCTCCCTGGATTTTCCTCTCAGGCTTTCAGCATATCTGTTGTTTGTCTCAAGTGTTATTTTTTTGCTCCAGGTGGCAGTGGGTCATTCATTTGCCTTTCAGTGGTTTTGAGAAATGCCCTCTGCATAGCCACCTTTCTGTCCTGAGAAAGTTCCAGATTATCCAAAACAAAGAGAATAGCTTTGGATCAGTCCTTCAGGCAGCCCCCTCAGATAGGTCAAAACAGACAAACAATTCTTTAAGAAAAAAATCTTCTCTGTTGTTTCTGGACCCAGGGACTAGTGTCCCACATGGGGAACACAGGCTGCCACCTTCAGAACCATCACCATGCTGAGGAGGGGTGTGGGCCAAAGACAAATAAAAATGCTACCAAGTTTTCCTATCTTTTTTAAGTTGCCCCTTTCCTGATTCAGTGTTCACTCAGTTACTATAAGCCTTTGGCTATTTTCCAGAGTTCTGACAGTTTTGCCCTCTTTTTAGGTGTTTCTGTGGACAGGTGGCCTCTTGGAGCTACCTACTCTGCATTTTCACTGACATTACTCCTCTCCAGTTTTCTTTTTCTCCTCTCCATTTCTGAAGGACAGTTTTTTCCAGGTATTGAATTCTTGTCTGACAGTCTTTCTTTCAGCACTTTGAATATGACATCCCTTGCCTTCTGGCCCCTGTGGCTTCGGGTGAGAAATCAGCTATTCATTTTATTGAGGATCCTTTTTATGTAATGAATCACTTCTCTATTGATGGTCTCAAATTCTCCCTTGGTCTTTGTCTTTCAACAAATTGTTTATAGTGTGTCTAGGTGGATCTCTGGGTTTATCCTACTAGGAGTTTGTTGATCTTATTGCATGTGCAGATCAATGTTCTTCATAAAACTCGGGGAGTTTTTGGCCATTATTTCTTCACATATTCTTTCTACCCTTTCTCTCCTCTCCTTCTGTGACACCTATTGCATGCATGTTTGTATGTTTGATGGTGTTTTATGGGTCTCTGCTCATTTTTATTTATTCATTTTACTTTCTGTTCCTCACACTGGAAATCTCAGTTGACCTATCTTTCTGTTCTTTAATTCTTTCTTCCACTAGCCCAAACCTGCTGTTGAAGTCCTCTCATGAATTCTTTTTTTTTTTTTTTTTTTTTTTTTTTGCAGTCCACAGGCCTTTCACTTGCTGTGGACTCTCCCATTGCGGAGCACAGGCTCCGGATGCCCAGGCTCAGCGGCCATGGCTCATGGGCCCAGCCGCTCTGCGGCATGTGGAATCTTCCTGGACCGGGTTACGAACCCGTATCCCCTGCATCGGCAGGCAGATTCTCAACCGCTGCGCCACCAGGGAAGCCCTGTTTGGCTCTTTTTAATCATTTCTCTTTACTCATATTCTCTATTTGGTGAGACACTGCTCTCCTACTTTCCTTTAGTTCTTTAGATTTGGGGTTTTTTTTTGAAATCCTAAGTCCAACAGATGGGCTTCCTTACAACATTTGTAAAATAGTGTTATTAATACACACCTTCCAGGGTGGCTGTTGAGATCATTGAAAATAACATGTATGAAAGTCCCTGGCTAACTATAAAACTGAGAAGTTATTAAGACTCTTAGGGATCCCGATGAAGGTACCAGGAAAGTACTGAGAAGGCCCTGATCTGTCACCTCTAACTAATCTTAAGATTCTTTGCAAGCAGCGAATGAAGGCTAAGGCAGACTTGTAAACTGCTGACGCATTAAATACATGCCTTGGCAAAGACTGGGAGACTTATTTGTTCCAGGCATTTAAGGAATACTCTGTTCAATCATTAGCAGACCATTAAGCTAACTGAGCAGAGACTTCGGTGGCCACACATGACAAAGAATATACACTTTATCGAATTAGTTCAGGAAAGTCACTTAAAAAAAAAAAAAAAAGGAATGGCAACAAAAATAAAACCCTAGGGAAGGGGGAGTATCTGGTTTCCAGAGTTTCCAATCTTATATGATTTAAAGTGTCCAATTTTCAACCCCCAAAAACAGAAATCATGAGACATGCAGAGAAACAAGAATGTATGGTCTTTACACAAGAAAAAAAGCTATCAATAGAAACTTTTCTTGACTTGCAGAAATTTCCCAGTCTGGATCGTGTTGACTGCACACTCATGTTCCTCTGTCCTCTGTTGCCTGAAAATAGGCAGCTGGATGAAAAGCCTTGATCAGATTCAGGTTTGATCTTTTTGGCAAGATTATAGGTTCTGGGACTTCCCTGGTGACACAGTGGTTAAGAATCCGCCTGCCAATACAGGGGACATGGGTTTGAGCCCTGGTCTGGAAAGATGCCACATGCTGCAGAGTAACTAAGCCCATGCGCCACAACTACTGAGCCTGCGCTCTAGAGCCCGCAGGCCACACTACTGAGCCCACGTGCTGCAACAATTGAAGCCTGAGCGCCTAGAGCCCGTGCTCCACAACAAGAGAAGCCATCGCAATGAGAAGCCCTTGCACCGCAACGAAGAGTAGCCCCTGCTTGCCGCAACTAGAGAAAGCCTGTGTGCACCAATGAAGACCCAACAAAGCCAAAAATAAAATAAATTTTAAAAAAAAGTTATAGGTTCTGTTCTTTCATAGGAGGCATATAATGTCTGGTTGTCTCTTTTATGAGGGAAGCAGTCACTAATGGTCAAAATGCCTAAGTCCTATAACTCATTGGGAGTTGAAAAATTGTAATATTCTGTCATTTCATTTTCATTTATTAACTAGGATATTTCTATAAAGACATGCTTCCCCTTACCTACTATGTGGTTACTCAGTAATACAGTTCATATAAGAAAGGTCAGTAATACTTGATTTTTTCCCTTAATTCAACAATTTTTGAGATAAAGTATTAGGTCCTTGTCACCATCCAAAAGTGGCCTGTTAGCTTTTTTAGTATAATTATAAGCTTACAGATTATTTGATGAATTTCAAAATCCACTGTAATTATTATCCTTATTGAGCTCAAAGTTTCCCATCTTTGGCCAGTAGGAGCCTCTTCAAGCTGTCCCCTGAGCCCTTTTGACATGACCCCAGTAATCTTTGATAGCTTCCTTGCTATGTGTACAACAAGATATTCCTAGCTCATCTGGTATATTTTCTACCCTAGACCTACAATCAGCCATTTCTCTAAGAATTCCTAGTTTCTTTTAGTGAGAAATGGTATTTCAACATCATATTATGGGACTTCTGTGGTGGTGTGGTGGTTAAGAATCCGCCTGCCAATGCAGGGGACACGGGTTCGATCCCTAGTCCAGAAAGATCCCACATGCCACGGAGCAACTAAGCCCGTGTGCCACTACCGAGCCCACGCTCCGCAACTACTGAAGCCCACGCACCTAGAGCCCGTGCTCTGCAGTAAGAGAAACCACTGCAATGAGAAGCCCGCGTACCTCAAATAAGAGTAGCCCCCGCTCGACACAACTACAGAAAGTCCGCATGCAGCAACAAAAACCCAACGCAGCCAAAAATTAATTAATTAAGTAATTTAAAAAACAATCACATTATGGGCACTAAGGATGCATAATTGTTAAGTTGGTCATTGTTCTAGATTTTTCAATGGATAAAGGTAAAATACTTCAGTAGTTTATACTGATATTTCCAGTTTAAATGCAGAACTACAGGGCTTTCACTTAACTTTGTCTATATTACATCCATATCTCCTTTCTTCCATGAGTAACCTGGTTCTCAAGAACACAGAGGATAACAGAATTAAACTGTCCCATCTGCTTTATCCTTGTATTACACACACAGCAGTCTCAGAATAATACTACTAATAGCATCACCACAAAGCTGATTTCCGAAAATGGTTAAAAATTGTTTTTGCATTGACTCTCCCCATTCTTACCCATTTTTAATCAATACTATATCTTCACTGTCAGTGGATATACTCATTAGGTGCTACATTATCTCCTTGTTCACCCATAATTATTATTAGTTCTATAAATAATCATATTTTTAAATGTCCATTGCCAGTCCTAATGTTGATACTTCTTTAGTCATTTTGGTTGGCTGAAACTTATTCTTTACTAGATTCATAAGGAAGGGCTCACGGGAACAATATTAGCGAAGCTTTTTAACGTTGATGACAGTTTGTCTATGTCCTTTACACTTGAAAGTCAGTTTTGCTGGATCTAGAACTCTTGGTTCACATTTTCTTTCCTGAAGTATCTTAGATGTTTTACTCCATTTTCTTTTAGCATAAAGTATTACTATAGCAAAGTCTGATAATAATTAATTTTCTTTTCCTTATAAGCCACGTTGCCTAGATGCTTATAATTTCCCCCACACCTCTTTCCTTTAAAGTCCAATAATTTTAGTAGAACATGTTCTGGTGTTTGTTGTATAAGTCCATATTCTCAATATGCAACTTTCAAAATATAGTTTCAATTCTTTTATTTCAGGTAACTTTTCTTAGATTTTAGATTTTTTTTTTTTTGGCTATGTTGGTCTTAGTTGCGGCACGTGGGCTTTCTCTCTAGTGTGGTATGCAGGCTCCAGGGCACATGGGTTCTGTAGTTTGCGTCATGCAGGCTCTCCCGTTGAGGTGCACGAGCTCAGTAGTTGTGGTGCGCAGGCTTAGTTGTGCTGTGGCATGTGGGATCTTAGTTCCCTGACCAGGGATCAAACCCACGTCCCCTGCATTGGAAGGTGGATTCTTTACCACTGGACCACCAGGGAAGTCCCTAGATTTTAGTGTTTATTCTGTTCCTTTACTTTGTTTCTGTTTCTGTTTCAAATTCAGGGACTCCTATTATCCTTAAGTTGTATCATTTTTCCCCAGTCTTCAATTTTCATCATTTCTCTTGAATCCTTATCTCTTCATTTCTTACTGATGTTTAAGAATTTCCCCCACTTAATCTTATATTTCTCTTAATTTCTCTTAAGCTATTACCTGCTATATCTAATTGTTCTTAGTCTAATTCAGTCTTCATTTTTGAAATGAGTTTCTTTTATTTCTAATTATTTCCTGACTTTTGTCACCTCACTCTTTTCTTCCCTATCTAACATCATTTTCTTAAACATTTACCTTCTTCTGAAATAATACGGTACAGTTTTTATCTGGTTTGTGAACATGTCTTTGTGGCGGGCTTTCATTATCTACAATGATATTATTTTCCACTTTACTCTCTTTTTTCTTATAATAATTTTGTATGGGATTTTACCTCAATCTTTTCCTATTGCACTTTTTTATGTGAAATTAGTTTTCTTGGACTTTGAGAAAATGTGATTCTAACTTCAAATATTCCCTCTTGATTTAAAATGTGGTTGCTTGATTTTTAAGGTTTCCTGGTGCTGTTCCCCTCTTCCAATTTTATCAGAACCTCTCTTCCTTCATCTTTGGGTCTCTAACCTGTTCAATTTTCGTTCCACTCCCAATACTTCTCCTAAATGTGGAGCACTGTCCTTGAAAGAAGCTGTGGAGAGTCAGTTTTAAAAGTTTACAGGGTCTGGGCTTCCCTGGTGGCGCAGTGGTTGAGAGTCCGCCTGCTGATGCAGGGGACGCGGGTTCGTGCCCCGGTCCGGGAGGATCCCGCGTGCCGCGGAGCGGCTGGGCCCGTGAGCCGTGGCCAGTGAGCCTGCGCGTCCGGAGCCTGTGCTCCGCAACGGGAGAGGCCACAACGGTGAGAGGCCCGTATACAGCCAAAAAAAAAAAAAAGAAAAAAAAAAAGAAAAGTTTACAGGGTCTGGACTGTTCTAGCCCCTTCATAAATTTCGGGAACCTCTTGTGCTATCCCAGTATTTGATTAGGTAACACCCTTCCTAATATCAACTGCTGTTCTCACATCAGCCCATCATACTTTCCAATGAATACTTACTGACTTCCCTCTGCTTCCTCTCCTACAGATGCTAATACTATGCAGTGTGGCTCTTGGTAAGGATCTCTTGTTAACTAGTTTTGATATAAATCCTGTCCATGGGTTTTTGGTTTTGCTATCTAGTTGCTCTGTTTTTTTAAGAGGGGATTCAGGGAGATTAAAAAACCATGTCACTGCTACTACTGCTGCCACCATCTTCCCAGATATTAGAGTATATTTTAATAGTCCTTAGAATCTTTCTACAGAAAAACTTTTTGAACAAAATGCCTTAAAAATCTTATAACATTTTCAGAAATAAAACAGGTAAAACAGAAGAAAATGGACCCATTTTGTCTGCTTACCTCAAAAAGTCTGAACAAGTTGTATCTTGTTTCATAATCAGTCCACAAGATCATAAAAAAGGCATTCGTTGAGACGGTGCTAATCATAATGATCTTAAAGAGACGACTCATTATAACTCTCTTCACAAATGCCTGACACTGAGTATCTTTCCTCCTGTCAAAAATTTGAATAAGAGGTATGATTATCTTATAGCTCTGTTGTAAGGTAATGCACAATGCACACTTTTTTTTAGGGACTAGGGTCTGCTTTCCCCCTTCTGTGACTATAAATCTACATATACTTTAAAATTGCAATGCAATGCTGACTTAATGACCACTGAAATATGTATGACGATTACTGGGTGGGTCTGTCCCCACTCAGTTGCTCAGTTCCTCCTCTCTAGACCTGTGAAAAAGAATGGTTACCACTCCGCCTCAAGCAAGACAAAGCACCATCTTCATTTACTCGTTCAACAAATTTTTATTAAGTAACTACTGTTCAACTCACTCATTTATTCATTCAACAAGTTTTTATTGAATGACTACTACATGCCAGGCAATACAGTAGGCACTCGGGATACAGGTAAGCAAAACTAAATATTGTCAGTCTAGTAGGGAAAACTGCTAATCAAATAATCAGCCATACAAGTGCTTACAAATCAATTATAAAAAACTGACCACCCTAAGAAAAAATGGGCAAACACACAGTCAACTCATTAAAGAAATACAATGGCATGAAGTTCCCTCCAAAATGTTCAGTAGCACTACTAATCGGGGAGGTACAAATTAAGTAAAACCAGTAATTTTGCTTATAAAATTAGCAAAGGCTTAAATGTGATAACATTTAGTGCTGGCAAGAGTGTAGTGCAACGGAGCAGTCTCATAAACTGCCAGGGGAATGTAAACTGACCAACTTTTCTGAAAAGCCTTAGTTCTGTTTGTATCCTCAGACCCAAGGAATTTACCCCAAGAGAATACAATCTGAAATGCAAACAGTGACTTTAGCCAAACATGTTTATCCCAGCAATATTTGCTGTGAGAATTTGGAAACAATTTAAAAGTCTAACCAAAAAAAGACAGGTTAAGTAAATCATGGCATATCCATTTCATGGAATATTATACAGACACTACAACATGTCTATGCATTTTTCATGATTTAGAAAAATGTTTAACCAAAAAAAGACAGATTAAGTAAATCATGGTATATCCATTTCATGGAATATTATACAGACACTACAACATGTCTATGCATTTTTCATGATTTAGAAAAATGTTTATGAGCCACTGGATAGCAAAATAGAAACAAAGCAAGATAAAAATTCTCTACTCAAAATTATCTTAATTGTGCAAAATAGGTAGAAAAAAATTCGGCATGAAGTATGCCAAAATGTTGATATTGTCTGCCTACAGATAGTGAGGTTATAGGTAATTCTTTTTCCTGTTTATTTATGTTTATCTGTGCTTTCCAATTTTTCTCAGAGAGTATGCATTACTTTTTCCCCATTATATGTAACAAGTGAACCCAGTCTCACACAGTAAAAAAATATAGATTTATATACTTTTATAACCTATTAAAAACAAGATATATAATTTTCATTATCTGATTTGAAATCAGGTCTATTACCCAAAAAAAGGCTTCAAATTATCTAACATAGTAGGGAATAAAAAAGGACAAAATGGAGTCAAACTAGTCATTCAGTCTACAGGTCAAATAAGAGTGTGACTGAATGTTTGATTAACAGCCAATTGTGATATGAAAGCCAAGGACACAACTGTTTGGCTTCACCAGCCTCACCAGTTGGAGAAATCAGATTACCCAGGACGAGCCCCTCAGTCTGGGAAGTGGATGAGTGCCTGTGGGAAGAGGCTACGAGACCCAACACTGCCATTTGCACACTTCTAAACAAGAAAGAGAAATAAAGAGTATTTACTGAAATTTCCATAACATCCCATAGAACAGCAGCGACACATCCTCAAACAGTGAGCTAGAAACGACTCTTGTGTGGTTCTGGTGATAAAAGTGTTGAGACATTTTCCAAATTTTCAATTTTTATCCCTTGCTTTTACCATCAAACAGAAAACCTCTGCTTAGGAATCTCCTCAGCATCTAGATTCCAAGAGGCCTCAGAGGAGTGTCCACAGAGGGCATCGTTGCTTTATGAAGTCACTCTTGGACATTCCGGTATGTTACTAGCCGGCAGGCCTCTGGAGAGGAGAGCTCCCCATTGGTCTACCCACAGATCCTCTCTTCCCAAGGAGACCGAGCACCTCTGTTCAGCAAAAGAGTCACAAGCACCCTGCAATTGTGATGCTCCGGGCTAAAGCTGAGAGACAGGCCAGACAAAAGCCCCTCCTTCAGGAAGTGTCCCCAACTGACAGAGGCCCTTAATAATGTGTTAGAATAGGTTAAGGGTCATAGAAGAGGGGAAAGCAAAATTCTCTGGGCTTCTAAGAGCAAGAGCACACAGCCAGGGCACAGCACTGGAGACACCTGGAAGGACAAGGAAAGATTTTGATGGCTTTGGGGCTAGAACCCAAGAAACAGGAGGAGCAGAAGTTATCCATGCCTGGGGATTCCCTGGTGGCGCAGTGGTTGAGAGTCCGCCTGCCGATGCAGGGGACACAGGTTCGTGCCCCGGTCCAGGAGGATCCCACATGCCGCGGAGCGGCTGGGCCCGTGAGCCGTGGCCGCTGAGCCTGCACGTCTAGAGCCTGTGCTCCGCAACGGGAGAGGCCACAACAGTGAGAGGCCCGCGTACCACAAAAAAAAAACAAAAAAAGAAGTTATCCATGCCCAGCACTGGCTAATTGGGGACACAGAATGTGCACATACGAACCACCTAAAGAGAGTGTAAGGGACGAGCCTTGGGGTAGAGATGTTTTAGGTACAAGAGCAATAGGGATTTTTGCTCTGTTCAATTCTTGGGATTAATATATTCTCTCGTTCTCCTTCTCCTAGCCCCTTTGGCTTCCAAGGCAAATCAAGACAGAGGCTTCTGGGTAGCCCTGTGTTGAATTAAATGTTTAGTTGGCCAAATTGGTCAAATTCCTGGAACCTTAATTCCTTGGGCCATAATAAAAGGTGACCACGTCACCACCTCCACTGCCCCAGGCATTCTGAAACAAGTGAACACGACCATCTCACAAAGAAAATTACTCTTGTAGGCAAGCGGTATACTGAACTGGGAAAAAACATCTTACCAATCTCTCCACTTAAAATCATCAACAGCAAAGTTTTAAGAAACACTTTGATTAATGTCCCCAGGCTTCAAACCTCGGCCTCACTGTCTTAGTCTATATTCTTTCCCTCAGGGATCAAGCTCCTCCTACTCCCTCCTTTGGTCATATGCCCCTTGACGCCTTCTGGGCTCCTGCCCACACCCTGACAGTGGCCTCCTGGAGCAGCTGCTCAGAGAGAGCCTGAATCAGTTCTCCATCTCTGTTTCCACCCGCCCCAATTCAACAATGTGCCTAATGCCGCCGGGCCATATAGGAGGCCCTCGGTAAATCTGTGCTATGTGAATGTACCTCAGGGATCCTTACACTCACTCAAGTAGCTGAGCCTAGTGGGATTCTATTTCCAGGAATCCTAAGGATACACTACTATGTTTCCGCTCCTTAAGCTCCAAAGCACACTTTTGGGGAGAAATGAAGAGATTAAGAATGTAAAAAATTCTTTCAAGATCCTTGGAGGGGTGAGGAAAGATGGCTAGCTGGAAGCAGTCAAGAAGAGACCAGCTGTTCTTGGTGTACAGTATCAGCACAGCCAACCACAGCTGAATGTGTTTTCTTTTTATTTGTTTGTTTATTCTTGGCTGCGTTGGGTCTTTGTTGATGCAGGCGGGCTTTCTCTAGTTGTGGCGAGCAGGGGCTACTCTTCGTCGCAATGTGCAGGCTTCTCATTGCGGTGGCTTCTCTTGTTGCGGAGCACGGGCTCTAGGTGTGCGGGCTTCAGTAGTTGGGGCACGGGGCTCAGTAGTTGTGGTGCACGGGCTTAGCTGCTCTGCAGCATGTGGGATCCTCCCAGACCAGGGCTCGAACCCGTGTGCCCTGCATTGGCAGGCAGATTCTTAACCACTGCGCCACCAGGGAAGCCCCTGGATGTGTTTTCTGAAGTCACTGATGAAGAAATCTATTCTGGGACTGGAACTCCAGCTGATGAGTGGACTCAGAAGTAACCAGCTTATCCAGGCCTACTGAAATCACCCGTATCTTCTTGTGGATAGGTGGGCGGGACAAGCACCCTGGATGAGAAGCTAAAGGGCCAGCTCTTCTGCCCTTTTAGCAGCAACTTACACTCTCCCTGACTTGAGCAGCACCACCTTAGCCGCTGCACCCAGTCAGTAGGCACGGCAGCTTGGTGACTCTAGTCTTCTGACCGAGAGTCATTCCTAGTTACATGTAACTAGAACTGAAACACAAAGTTCACATATTATATCCAAACCCTATTACACCTCTTGCTGTTTTGCAGAAATTTTACAAAACTGAAAGTTATAGAGTTCAACTAGTATATTTTTAAACTCTGGATTAGAACATATACAGACTGCTCCACATTAATACTAGTAGTCCAATAGCTCAGCACACTGCCGAAGGTCAGGTGTGTGTCCATATGCAACATACATGCTGCTGCTTTTTGTCTCAAGCAAAAACATAAAGAATCATGCTTATTCTAGTTATCTAAAGATTTCCTAAATTCTATCGTCAGAGAGTAACCACAATTTTCAGAACTTTCACTAACTTCATTTTAGAAAAGGACACTGTCAAACGTGCTGCCCTGATTTATTATCTATAGAGGTCATGCAAAGGGTCATAGGTCATAGCTATTTAAACCCCCTCTACTCCAGTGATCATTTAAAAGGAAAACAGAGGGAAACCAAAGCTTGCCACATCAGAGAAACCACTGTCATCACAAAGATTTGGAACAGAAGGAAAGTTGGGGCCTCCAACTTTGGCAGTGTCTCTTTTAAGTTGAAATGTCAGTTACTTAGAGCAAGTCTGGGGATTCATTCTGTTGGAATTTACCACAAGGAGTATTACCACAGACTTCTGATATGGGATCTTTGATTCTCTAAAGTTCATGAGTTCCAGCAGATGCGACACCCCTTAACATGGACCTTATGTCAAATTCTCACATAGATGCTAGTTAGTAGCTACATTCTCAGGTCCTGACAACTGCAATTATTAGCTGTACCCTGCTCTCTCCACGGTGCCATACACAGTACAGGTTAATAGTTTCTAAGCCTCTCAGACTTACATTCAAAATAGAGGGAAAGGTTTCCATTCAAGGTACAATGAAACAATTTAAGTGACACCACAAGGGAGCAAACAAACAAATCCAGAAGGTGGAATATTCTACAGGACTCGGTTTTTACAGTAAGTCACTGATATGGAGAGAAAGAAGGAATGAGGGCAGGAGGCTTGCTCGCTCTAGACTGAAAGCTTAAAGAGACACAGCAACCAGATGCGATGGGTGGACTTCATGTGTATCACTGATTAGAATAAAATTACTGTCCACAGACATTCTTGACCTTCAGAACAATTTGATTTGGTATTAGGTGATACCAAGAAATCACAGTTTATTTTGTTTGGTGTGATAATGGCATTTTGGTTTCTACAAGAAAATGACCATATTTTCTAGAGATGTTTACGGGAGGATGTAGGGGCAAAATGACATGCTATCTGGGATTTGCTTTTAAATACTTTAGCAAAGAAAAAGGAAATGGGAGATAATATGATGTAACTGGCAAGATCTTGGTAACTGTTAAATCTGGGTGATCAGTACATAAGGGTTGAATGCCCTATTTTACTCTATTTTAAAATATGTCTACACTTTTTCATGTTTAAAAATTCATGTAGGGGCTTCCCTAAAAAAAAAAAAAAAAAAAAAAAATTGTAAAAAAAAAATTCATGTAGAAAACTTTGAAGCACTGAGTTAGAAATCTTTGGTAATAAAATGTATAAAAACTCCCAAATCCATAATATGGGGAAAAGTTTATAAAAACACATGGCTTTGCTTTTTCCTCTTTTTAAAAAAATATTTAATTAATTAATTTACTTATTTACTTTTGGCTGCGTCGGGTCTTCATTGCTACGCGTGGGCTTTCTCTAGTTGCAGTGAGCAGCAGCGACTCTTCGTTGCAGTGCACGGGCTTCTCATTGCGATGGCTTTCCCGTTGCAGAGCACAGGCTCTCGTCGCGTGGGCTTCAGTAGTTGCAGCGCGTGGGCTCAGTAGTTGCAGCACGCGGGCTCTAGAGCACAGGCTCAGTAATTGTGGTGCACGGGCTTAGTTGCTCCGCGGCATGTGGGATCTTCCCGGACCAGGGCATGAACCCGCGTCCCCTGCATCGGCAGGCGGACTCTCAACCACTGCACCACCAGGGAAGCCCGGCAGGTAGATTCTTAACCACTGTGCCACCAGGTAAGTCCCTGCCTTTCCCTGTTAAAAATTTCAAAGAAGTACAAGTTCTAGTGTCCAGGCTCTGGATCTCCCAGTAGCCACAGAGTCTGGGGTGACTCTTCTCTCTCTTTCTCCCACCCACCCTGTATACTCCACACCCGCAGGGCAAAATGACTATACCTGCCAGGCCAACAGAACCAGCCAAAAACTGGCTTCAGAGAGCTCAGCCTCCTTATCATATTCCCATATGACTTCTCAGACTAGAGGCCAGGGTTGGTGGGGAGTTGGGGGGATGAGAAGCTTTGCTTATTGTAACACAGAGTGATTTTTCTGGCCTCTGATGTAAGGCAGGGTATAAAGATGATCCTTGTTAAATCCTACTACTATAAGGCATGTTCCTTGGATAGATACATACACATTCTTTTAATCTACCTTTTAATCTCATTAATAACTACATTCCTGAGTTCCCTCAAAGAACAGTTACTGCAATTTTTAAATAATAGCTTACTTTATATTCCATTTTACTCATGTCAGTGACACATGGAGTAAACAGAGCTCATTACTGGATAATACCCAAGTAGCTTCTAGCTCAGTAGCTACATACCCTCAGTTCAGGGGTCACAACATGCAAATGATGGGAAAAAATGACCCTTGGTTCCTCCTCCCCTCAGTATGTCAAATAATGACCTGGCAAGTTGGTCACTGTGACAGTGAATCCTTTTATTGCCTCACCTTGCTGGAAGCCTTGCACAAGACACTTGTCTTCTTCTTTCTCCCTGTCTGAAAAGGAAGGATAAAACACTAGACAGCTCACCCAATTTTTGAGATCTCTGTAAATTAAGTAACTACTTAAGTAGTAACAACAGCTAAAACCCAAATCAACTTTAGCATCATAAGAATCGTTACATACAGTTAAACCCTTTACCTATAGAGTTCATCATTCTTTTTCTACCTTACAATTGCTCTCCAACACAATGCATTTGTAAAGTCACCATAATCACTTGAATTTCTGGGTTATAAAAATGTGTGAATGCTCCCCCATACCCATTTCTGGTCTTTAAAAATGTTATTTCTCTTTTTTAATATTATTAATAGAATTACCTGGGTTGATTTACCTTATATATGTGATTAGATATAATGAAAAATACCTCAGGCTCAAGTTTAAATCATTTTTATTTAAGCACTGATTTTACAAAATGTGATCGTTCAAAAGGTGAACTAAATTTATGGCTTAATTTGTTCATGTGTTGATAAACTGCCTTCAAAATACATTGGAGCTAGATGTGTATATAAGATTTTACATGCGTTTTGGAAGAAATCACACAGAAGCAGCTGCTTTTTCAATAAACTTGGCCAGTTTCACATCTCTTTTGGTCAGTCCTCCACAGTCATGTGATGTGAGAGTTATCTGAACCTAAGAAAGAGAGAAGCAGCTTTGAAAACCCTGAGTTGCAATTCATGATGCTCTCCTTTGGTAGTTCAGAAATCAATCTATTACTCAATATTTATCTTTGAGAATTGAGGAAATTAAATGATTTAGAAAATACTACATTATGAATAAGCAATGCATTTCTAAAACCCAGTAAACTCCAGGCTGGGCCCAGCAGCCTCCTAGGGATAAAAAGGTTCTCTCATAAGAAGGGCAAATGAGCTACCAGAATCTCAAATCTTGACTCTTCGGGAAAAAAAAAAAAAAAGAGAGAGAGAGACTGAGGTACCACTTTAACTCCCATTACTTTAATTACACCAACTATTTTCAGGCCACTGAGAAAAGCTAAGCTATCAAATGTAATATCTTAGCAACCATGTTAAAAAAAAGCCCATTTCCAAATTAGGGAAGTGGGGGTGGGGTGGAGGAACAGACTGTTGCCTCTTGACAAATCAATTAAAAAGCAAAAACAAAATTATGGGCAAAGAGAGGCAACTAGGAAATAAAAAAGCAAAAACAAAATTATGGGCAAAGAGAGGCAACTAGGAAATAAAAGTTTATGCTGGTACCTGTATGCTCTGAATTATTGCAATTAAATCACAAAAATGTGAAATCTTTTTTCAAAGAGGACTTTCAAAGAGATAATAGAAATCTCACAGAAATCTAAATGATAAGAAATTCCACATGGCATGATCACCAAGGCAAGGACACTTTTTGGGCAAGTGTTATTCTTCTCACTGTGCCCCCTTAAAATTCCTTGATGAAGTCTTTTCAGTCTGCTCTTTCTCTTAGGAAGGTCAGTTCCCACTGAGAATAGAGAATTTAATAAATAGTTCTTGAGCAAATTTATTAAATAAGGCCGTATCTTTCTTATTTGCTACCATCTCTTTCAATAATTTACCTTAAGAGGGTTTAAAAATTTATCTACATGACAGATATTCAAGTTTCATTCAGGAGTCTAATTTGGCCCAACTTTTCCATACTAGTGTCTGTAGAAGATAAGCATGAAAATAAAGAACTCAGTCACTGTTGTCTTGAGTAGATCTGAACATTTTTTTACTAATTTGCAGTAATACACAGGGATTCTGAGAGAAAGAATAAGAGAATATTTTCCTAAGCACAGACACTTAGCTGCACAGGATGACAAGCAAGAAAGGAAGGAAGAAGTTTCTTAAACTCCATAATTATGGTGATTCCAAAATCAGGCAATTCAGTTACCTTGTTGTACACATTGAACCACTCCGGGTGATGATTCATCTTCTCTGCTTGTAGGGCGACTCGGGACATAAAGCCAAATGCCTGCATAAGATGAAGTCGAAAGTGATGACTGACAGTGCCCCCTGCCCTGGATCTGAGAGAGATACCAGAGCAACCCGACCAGAAAAAACATGGCTAGAATCCTTAGGGAAGCCTGGAGAATCAAATATGAAAGCGAATGCTCTCCACAGAGCTGGGGAAGCAGTGTAGCAGGACTGTGACCTGCTGCAGGATGGTGAAAAACAATCAGGCTCAAATAAACAAACCGGGAAATTGGTCTCACCCAGTGACCTGTCTGGGCTGTTTAATTTTCCTCAGGACGAGACTCTCCAAAAGAAGGAATAATTTCCCTTTAATTCAGTGTCCTGGATCTCACTACCTGGCCCCAAATCTTAGAAGTCACTTTTCTTGCAGCACTGCTCCTTTTGTTTTTAGTGACTGGGTTGCTAACTAAGGCATCGACCACAAAGACTATGGGAAAATGTCTTGTGAGTGTGTCTTAAGCCAAAGCTCCGGTAGAAATGAACAACCATCCCATCCGCCAGGCAGGACAGAAGGGGATGAGAGACTGTTTTCATTGACATCCAGAGTGGAACAGAAAAGATGGGCTTGCCCACTCAGGGTCTTCTTGCTACTGCCCAGCACCGCCATTTCGAGGAGAAAACACTCGGCCTTGGGGCAGAGGGCTGCAGAGCCAGCCACAGGCATAAGTGGGGGCCTGTAGGGCACTGTCTTCATACCACAGGGAAAGTGCAAACCTAATTGTGTTAAGCAGAAGGCAAACTTGTCCTGAGAGGAAAAAAACCATTTTTTTGCTTGCTTTCAAATTTTTATGAGGGTAATTGCAAACAGTAGAAGAGTTTGTCTCTTCCGTGTCCATAAGGCAGAAATACTTGGTAAGACTCTAAGGAAGTGGTACATTAATTACAAAGTTACAGTGGAATTCACAGGCATTACCCATTACAGCCACATAAATAAATATTTAACTTCTTTACCCCATCCAGAAAAAACAATCTGATGTTAGTTGCGCTATGTTTTTTGGATCACCAAATGACATAAGAGTGCATTTCCAAGTTAACAGAAATATGGAAGATGCCATTTTCAAACAATTCTGTCATTCATAATGGTTCCTATCTCAGAATCGATTTTATTCAGGATAAAGATCTCCATTTTGACACTTAATGCCTGAAGAAGAGTCTTCCCTATTAGGAAAAGGAAGGAAGTTCAAGAAAAATCCATTTAACTATGTATGGAATTATCAGTAGGAAAACAATATTCACTCTCCCACCCCTTCTCATTTCACAATTTGATTTTCTATGTTAGGGGAAGGAACAAGTCAAATGAGAAAGTTTGTTTTAATTATTCAAACACAGAGTTAACCTGTATTAAATTATTATGAGAATTTTTACCCTGTTTGCCTATAATGCCTTATTCTCATTTAGCTTTAGAAGATTTACAATTTCATCACCACCCCGAGAGACATTAAAGACATGGATTTCTTTCTTTTTAAAAAAAAAATATTTATTTATTTGGCTGCACAGGGTCTTTAGTTGCAGCATGCGGGATCTTTAGTTGCAGCACGCAGGATCTTTTAGTTGTGGCATGCAGTATCTTTAGTTGCAGCACGCGAGATCTTTTAGTTGCAGCATGTGGAATCTTTAGTTGCGGCATGTGGAATCTTTAGTTGTGGCATGCGGGCTCTTAGTTGCAGCATGCAGGTTTTAGTTCCCTGACCACAGATTGAACCCAGGCTCCCTGCATTGGGAGTGTGGAGTTTATCTTTGTTTGGTTTTTGGTTTTTTGCCGTACGCAGGCCTCTCACTGTTGTGGCCTCTCCCATTGCGGAGCACAGGCTCCGGACATGCAGGCTCAGCGGCCATGGCTCACGGGTCCAGCCGCTCTGCGGCATATGGGATCCTCCCAGACCGGGGCACGAACCCGTGTCCCCTGCATCGGCAGGTGGACTCTCAACCACTGCGCCACCAGGGAAGCCCCCGGGACTGTGGAGTTTTAACCACTGGACCACCAGGGAAGTCCCAAGGACATGGATTTCTGAGCCAGGGATTCAAATCCCAATTCTACTACTCAACTGTCATGTGATCTAACTCTGAGCCTCAATTTTCTTATCAGTAAAATGATGATAATAATAAAAGAGTCATGTAATTATTTTTATTAAAAAAAAGAGAGAGAGGGTGGGAGGGAGGGAGACGCAAGAGGGAAGAGATATGGGAACATATGTATATGTATAACTGATTCACTTTGTTATAAAGCAGAAACTAACACACCATTGTAAAGCAATTATACCCCAATACAGATGTTAAAAAAAAAAAAGAGAGAGAGAGAGAGATGGGGATATAAGAACACTTAGCACAGCACCTGGCACAGAAGGCACATATTGCTACCACTACTGCTTCTGGCCAAACGACATACCGTAAACCTCACAAAACATAATGGTAAACGAAAAGCCCTCCCACAGACTTGAGAATCTAAGATTCCAGTTGCTTTCTCTCAGAAGAATGGCTCTCTCCTTTTCCCATGTGCGATAAACAGAGACTGACACATGTATACTAGACAAAGATAATATACGGTGGAATAACACTTTGATGCAGACTGACTGGGGAAAACAGCTGAATAACAAGAAATCAGGTGGGCACAGTCACTGTCTAAGTTCTTAAGCCCTGTAGCCACAATTTCTTTGAACCAAGCTATCCTAAAAGGTCCAAAGTGATGCTTAGAATCCTTTAACATTGCCCAAGAGCCAAATGGATCTACTGAATGGATGATCTGAACATGATCAGAAGTGCTCCTCAAATCTCTGACCACCAGAATGCTATCAGCGTAGTAGTAAAATCTATTCCATCACAAATATGACTTAAAAGAGAACATCCATATCCTAAGAGGTACATTGATCAAAGAGAAAGCATCTACCCTATCTACATACAATGTTAAAAAAGAAAAAGTACATCCAAATACCGTCCAAATTTGTATTTTCCTCAGTTTTGCATATTTCCCTTCAACTGTCACCTAATATTTACATTTAATAAAATATCAAAAAGCCTGATAAACAATTTACACAGGATCCTAATTCTTCCTTAGGGAAAGAATACTCTATCTGTTATGGGAGCAAAAAGATAATTCCAAATCCTTCTTCCATATAACAGAACAAATTAATACTCCAAACATTTAATTTTTTAAATAAATTTATTTAGTTAATTTATTTTATTATTATTATTTTTTGGCTGTGTTGTTTCTTCGTTGCTGCGCGCAGGCTTTCTCTAGTTGCGGCGAGAGGGGGCTACCCTTTGTTGCTGTGCGCGGGCTTCTCATTGAGGTGGCTTCTCTTGTTGCGGAGCACGGGCTTTAGGTGCGCAGGCTTCAGTAGTTGTGGCACGCATGCTCAGTAGCTGGCTAGGTGCACGTGCTTCGGTAGTTGTGGCATACAGGCTCGGTAATTGTGTTGTGCATGCTCTAGAGCACAGGCTCAGTAGTTGTGGAACACGGGCTTAGGTGCTCCGCGGCATGTGGGATCTTCCCAGACCAGGGCTCGAACCTGTGTCCCCTGCATTGGCAGGCAGATTCTTAACCACTGCACCACCCAGGAAGCCCCAAACATTTATTTCTAAATCCACAAATTAACAACATCCATAACAATACACATTCAAATTAAAGTAAAAGAACTTCTGCAAGGAAGTTAGATGAGTAGGTAGGAGAGGCAAAAAGCAAAACCTCAAAGGGGAATTTTGATTATATGGAATACAATAAAGAAGGAATATGACTAAACAGCAAACTTGGCAGACAGTGAAAAACATCTGTCCCTTCTTTCAAAGATTTATTTTTATAGCCCTAGCTACTTGTTACCAGGATGCCAGTTGGAATCTAAAAGCCTTGAGCTAGCTAAAAGTACAGGCTTTCTAAACCATTCCATCAAAGAAATCTGCTAACAGCCCAAGGCAAAATAGATACCAGCAACCCAGTAAGAAGCTTAGAGAACAGGACTGAGAAAATGGACAAATGAAGTAGAAATCAACACGAGTTTAAAATAATTAGAAAATAACAAATACAGAAAACGAAATACATCTAACATATAGATAACTGTTGCCAATAAGAGAACAACTTTAAAAAAAAAACAGAAGAAAGAAAAAAACTGGACATGTAATTCAAGAAAAATTTCCAGAAACAAAAGATTTAAGTCTATAGATTGTAAGAATTCAGCCATGTCTACACATTCTAGTGAAGTCAGTTAACTATGAAGATAAAAAAATTCTTTTGGCATCTAGTCAAATAAAATCAACTCACCTATAATGTTGAAAAGGATCTGGCTGACTTCAAACTTCCACATATCAACATTCAACATATAAGTTAGAGGAGCAATGCCTATAAAGACTTTAGGAAATGAAAATGTTAAGAATTTTATACCCATAGGCTTCCCTGGTGGTTCAGCGGTTAAGAATACCACTCTGGTCGAGCTCTGGTCCAGGAAGATCCCACATGCAGTGGAGCAACTAGGCCCATGCACCAAAACTACTGAGCCTGCACTCTAGAGCCCGTGAGCCACAACTACTGAGCCCGCGTGCCACAACTACTGAAGCCTGTGTGCCTACAGCCAGTGCTCTGCAACAAGAGAAGCCACCGCAGTGAGAAGCCTGCGCACCACAACGAAGAGTAGCCCCCGCTTGCCGCAACTAGAGAAAGCCCACGCATAGCACCGAAGACCCAACGCAGCCAAAAATAAATAAATAATTTAAAAAATAAAAAAGAATTTTATACCCAGCTAAACTGTTGTTCAAAATTAATGCAAGAGACATGTTTTTTAAATGCAGTAACTCAGGGAAAAATTTCCATTCACACTTTTTGAGGAAATTTTTATTAAAGGATGAAATATAAGTAACTAAGAGATGAATGCGGAAACTATACCAAAGGTTTTGACAGTGAGCAATAAATTCCTTCAGCTCTAGAAATACATTTTAAACAACTGTGGGGATTATAGTTACAGAATAAAATGTAAATGTTATAAACTATTAAAAGGGTTGAAGACAATAAAAATAGGGAAGGTAGATGAAAGTTAAAAAAAAATCTTTAAAAGCTGAAAGATCAAGTGTTAAAGATATATTTAAAAGTATAAAACATAAGCACTGGAACTAAAAAACAATATGAACTAAAATTTTGGTTCCTAAAAGTAAAGTAGGAAAAAGTAGAAGTGTAATTTTGATATTGCTTAGTGGGGAGACCACTATCTAAAGAAATGCTAGCTAAATGCTATCTAAAGAAATGGAGGATTACATTTGCTATGTAAAACTATAGATTTAATAGTATCCACAAGAAGAACGAAATTTAGAAGAAAACAAGAACAAAACAACTTAATTCACAATTAAGTAAAGGAAAACACAATTAAAATGCAACAAAAAAATCCTACAATCCATATAATGATTTAAGATAAGGGAGAAAAGAGTATATTGGTTCTGTCAGGTTTTATAAGACCAAACACCTTTCCAATCAATAAATGTAAAGAGCCTAAATCCAACCAGCTAAAATTAAGAAGAGAGAACGTTACAATGGGTCACAAAGCAAAACTCAACCACTAGAAATAAAAGGACATAGTCAAACGTAACTTCTTTTAAGAAATCATAAGGGTAATTTAAATTATAAAGTATATCCACAATGAGGATGAAGATTGAGTAACTGTGAATATCTATATTGCAATAACGTAGCATCAAAATCAGTGAGACAGAAATGACAGGGCTCATGGGCCAAAGAGAAATATTTGTAGTTGGAGACTTTAATTCACATCTCTTAAGCCATGGCAGATTAAGTGAATAAAAGTAAGGATATGGACTACTTAAAAACATAATTTAAAAGGTAGATGTAATTGATGTATTTTAAACTCTAAAACTTGAGAATATAGCTTTTAAAATATATTTGGAACATGCACAGAAACCTAATATATACTACCCCACAAAGAAAATCTCAATAATCAAAAAGTAGAAAGAGTACTGATAACATTCTCCAATAAAATTAAAAACAAAATCAGGACACTAATGTAGCAAAAAGTAGTACCTGAAACAATTTTAAATCCTTCTTTTAAAACTCTTGGGTCAATGTTCATTGCAGCACTATTTACAATAGCCAGGACATGGAAACAACCTAAATATCCATCAACAGAAGAATGGATAAAGAAAATGTGGCACATATATACAATGGAATATTACTCAGCCATAAAAAGAAGCAAAACTGAGTTATCTGTAGTGAGGTGGATGGACCTAGAGTCTGTCATACAGAGTGAAGTAAGTCAGAAAGAGAAAAACACATACCATGTGCTAACGCATACATATGGAATCTTAAAAAAGAATGGTACTGATGAACCTAGTTGCAGGGCAGGAATAAAGAGGCAGACATAGAGAATGGACTTGAGGACATGGGGTGGGAGGGTGAAGCTGGGGCGAAGTGAGAGTTAACTGATTCACTTTGTTATAAAGCAGAAACTAACACACCATTGTAAAGCAATTATACTCCAATAAAGATGTAAAAAAAAAAATTTTTTTTTAATTAAAGTAGCTGAAAAAAATCAGAAAAACAAAACAAAACAAAACAAAGAAACAAAAGTAGAAAAACTCGGATCAAAAATGAAATCAATACTAAAGAGAAAATAATTATTATTTATATTAATTAATAGAAATTAATAATGTAAGCATTACATATGGATACATCTAAAGCAATAATCAGAATAAACATCTTTAAATACTTAAATTATCTTAAATTAATGAACTTTAAAGAATTAAAATAAATTAATTAAATATCCAATTTAGATAAATAACAAGAAAATAAATTTAGGGAGGAGAGCAGGAATGAATATAAATAAAGGGAAAAGCAAATGTAAATTAATTAGGGAAGAGATAAAAATGGTATAACTACTGAATCCAGAAGCTGTATCTGGAAGAATTATAGAATAGAAAATTGGTTGCTTCCTATAAAAACAAACAGAAAGGGGTCACTGGTGGCGCAGTGGTTGAGAGTCCACCTGCCGATGCAGGGGACACGGGTTTGCGCCCTGGTCCGGGAAGATCCCACATGCCGCGGAGCAGCAAGGCCCGTGAGCCATGGCCGCCAAGCCTGCGCGTCCAGAGCCTGTGCTCCGCAACGGGAGAGGTCACAACAGTGAGGGGCCTGTGTACCGCAAAAAAAAAAAAAAAAAAAAAAAAAAAGGA
>NW_020173922.1:518986-529030 GCF_003031525.2 Neophocaena asiaeorientalis asiaeorientalis | reverse complement strand
AAAAAAAAAAAAAAAAAAAAAAAAAAAGGCAACACATTTCTTAACGGGGAAAGACTGGAAGAATTCCCATTGAAGTCAAGAATAAAAGAAGCCAAAAACATGTCAATAGGCTTCTTATAAACACAATGAATTAGAAAATACACTGGAAGAAAAGTTCCCATCTAAAATGGCACCAAAAATTATCTAGGAGTAACCTTAATAAGAAATGCATAAATTCTACATACAAAGAACTTTAAACCACTACTAAAAAACAGATGGTGGAGTGGTGGTTAAGATTCCGCCTGCCATTGTAGGTGACATGGGTTTGAGCCCTGGTCCGGGAAGATCCCACATGCCACGGAGCAACTAAGCCTGTGCACCACAACTACTGAGCCTGCGCTCTAGAGCCCGTGAGCCACAACTACTGAGCCCACGTGCCACAACTACTAAAGCCCGTGCGCCTGGAGCCCATGCTCCACAACAAGAAAAGCCACCACAATGAGAAGCCCGCGCACCGCAACGAAGGGTAGCCCTTGCTCACCACAACTAGAGAAAGCCCGCGCGTAGCAACGAAGACCTAATGCAGCCAAAAATTAAAATAAATAAATTTTTAAAAAATAGATAAATCTTACTAAATTTTTTTCTGTATGACAATAAAAGTCAACAAATTAAAAGACAACAAACTGTATTTGCAGTACACATTTCCTTAGCATATCAAGAGATCTTATATAAATTAATAAGAAAAAGACCAAACACCCAATTTTTTTTAAGGGGGCAAAGGACATAATAGATAACAGAGAAAAGAAATCAAATGGTTCTTAAACGTAAAAACTGCTCCATCTCATACATAAGAGGCGTACAAATTAAAACTAAGTTATATGTCAATTTTATCTCAATAAATCGGGGTGGGGGGAACTAAGTTAAACCTATCAGTTTGGCAAAGATCAAAAAGTTTGATAATATTCTGTTAGTGAAGATACAGGAGAAAAGGCACTCTCATATTTTTGGTGAAAATAAGTTGATATAATAATCACTATGGAAGAGAATACAACAACATTTATCAAAATTAAAAATGCCTATGCCCTTAGGAAAAAATATGATTACGTCTTTCGGCCAAGCAATTCCACTTCTAGGAATTTGTCCTGCAGACATACTCACATGTAAATTACAAGAATGGTCACTGCAGCACAGCCTGTAACAGCGACAGGCTTGAAAGAGCCAAATGTCCATCAACAGAGAGCTGATTAAAATGTATTATGGTACATTTATTCACTGGAATACTATGTAGCCATTAAGAAGAAAGAGAAAATTCTTTATCCTCTGACTAGAAATACCTCCAACATATATTACTAAATGGGAAAAAATGCATAACAATAGTCTATAAATTATATAAAAAGAAAAGAAAAGAAAGTATGTGCATTAATATCTCTGGAATGATATATAAGGATCTGGGAATAGTGAATGATGGGGGGTGGAGAGGGAGAACTGGGTGGTTGAGAATCAGGAACAGGAAGAGGCTTACTATACTCCTTGGTACCTTTTGACTTTTGAACCAATATATATATGATCTACTTTAAAAGTTAGCTAGCCTGGGAAAAAATGAAGAAGCCATGCAAATGAAGGTCTCACTGTAAAGGGAGCTGGGATCCTGTGATGTACGTAACCTGGTTCATATTAAAATATTTTGGCTCACGTTAACTTCTTAACATATGCCTACCTGTTTAGGTGGGTTTTTAGTGCCAATTTATAGCATAGTTTGTCTATGAGCCATGTTCTGTTGAGCCACGGCTATTTCAAACAAACATATGTCCAACAAATAGCATATAATGGCTGATAATGGTTTCAGTCTTTCCTCTATTGCAAATTACAAACGTTTTATGAACAAGTCCATGAATGCATGATGAAGTATGACTTTTTAAGTCACTGCCATTTTATGGAATGTAAGCATTACAATCACAGTAAATTGGGCCAATGAAGTTTGTCATTTGGAAATCTCCAAACCATCAGCAATTAAAAGATTTTTCCATGAACCCCAAATCAAGTATTCTTTGGGAACTTTAATTTTCTTAAAGTTCCTTTTGTTTCAGTTTATTCCATGAAAATATGAAAGACTATCAGATGCACAAAACCGAAACAAAAATCCTGTATTGATCTGTGAAATGTTTAACAGCACCCTGAATTTAAAACGCAGCTTCAGTCCAAATAACATGATTTATTAAAGTTCTAAGACTTAACTTCTAGCACATATTTACAATATGAATCTGTCATTACTCAGGGCAATTCTCTTTGATATGTTCTTTAAATCAGCTGCCTTTTATATTTTGATTATAGACTATTTTAATTATGCACTAAAAAAGAACATATCTCCCACTAAGAAAATGAGCACCAGCAACTCCAAAGTAATTTCCCCAGTACAATCTCCATTAAGCCTCTAAATACTTCCTTTACTAATTCAATGAATTAGAACTCTATTGTTTATGAATCACCTTTATGTTTGTAGGCCTATAACCCTTCTTTTATAAAATACAATTGCTATGGAAGGAAACGATATTTATGTCTGATTAGAAATGAAAACACTATTACATAAATCAGTTTGGGCATTTCTTCACGTCTTGAAACATGATCGGCAATTTAGTCTAATTGGTGATCAAGGAAACTATCTTGTGATCAATTAAAGTAATTACCAAATTCCGGCAACACAACCTACCTTAATTTCAGCTAGAGTCTGCACTTCTTCAACTTTAATTAAAAATAATGAAAATTATTAAGCAAAATGCACAGCAAGATCATTGCCAAGCACGCACATGTCACAGGACAGGACCTTCCCTTGGTGTTGGTGACTGATCCATCACATAAACATTGCTTGGTGCACCAAGGAAAGGCATTCTTTGCCCCCAGAATATGATTACATGCCTCACGATGACTTTCTCTGAAAAACACTCAACTGTTCTAGCCACTGCAAAGGGAACATCAGATCTTAATCTGCAGGCAACAGACGCATATTCTCAACTTGCAACACGAGAAATGTGAGGAGCAGATCCAACCAAAGATGTATTTGATCATGCTTTTTTTTCTCCAAACTGTCACTGGTATTTTGACACAGTGGTCAATTGCAGAGACTTTAGGGTCAGAGACCTAGGTTCAAGTCCTGGCTCTGCTATTCACTAGCTATGTGACCTCAAAGAAATTACTTAACATTTGAAGTGAGTCTCAGTTTCCTCATATGTTTAAAGGGGATAATTCATGTAACAAATTTTACAGTATGACAGGCATTCTATTAGGCACTCAGTTAATGCTACTGTTTATTATCATCATCAACACTTTAACATTATAGTGTCTATGGCCTGGAAAGGAAGAATTCCTTTCCTAAACCTAGTACAAAAACAATAGGAAGGCCAAAGAAATCCACCTATGCAAGGCTGAGAAAACCAGAAACATATTTAGAACGGTTTCTCGATGTATCCTCAGAAGAAGATTTCCAGTGGAACTTGCAATCTGTCAGTGAGCTTCTTAACCAAACAGGTGACTCACATCTCCCTGAGAAGCCAAACTAAAGGCCTTGCCTGCAGACCATCCCCTAGGCAGTCCGGTGTGCGTGTGTGTGTCTGGGCAGACAACCCCGGCCGATCCAGGGGCCCTAGGCTACCTGCCTTCCACGTGTTCTACTGCAGAGCCCAACATTTCCAACAACTCAGGCCAAGAATACCCAACTCTGAAGCTAAAACTGGCTTCCCCAGGCACTTGAGACAATGTCCACAACCTACTGAAAGAGCAGCCCACTCTGCTGTGCCTTAGGCTGAATTAGTGCCCCCACAGTTGTGGCAATAAGTACACCACCTGTGAGATAGCACACTCACTTCTAAACATTACTTTCAAAAGCTGTACGCACAGAACCGTAATATTTTAGAGCCGTTAAAAGAAGTTCCTAAGTCACCATTTTTTTTGCAATAATCATAATATCCTAATTAGGCCATTTCGAAAAATAAGGCAGCTCTTTTAGCTAGTTACATGGTACTACCTTCAATGTATACTGTTAAATGAAAAAGCAAGGTGCAAAACAGTTTTCTTTGCAGAATCAGGATTTACAATTACATTAGTAAACTCCTCCTGAATTCCTAGGGAGACTACTGTTTGATAAAGGTCTACTACTATGAATCCACTCTTCTCAAGGCAGCAGAGTTAAGCAACATAAACACCTGTACACACAATTTTACCTAAGAGTCCTTCATTTTTGTTCCATTTTCAGTGAACGTTCTCTAACTAGCTAAGTTTCACACAGCTTTCTGTGCCAAAAAGACGTTCTGACCAGGATGACCACAAGCTGAGAACACCTTTACCACTCATTTCCGAATTCCTCTGCACATATATTTAAATTACATTTCCCCATATCATCATCAGCTACTACTGGGCAGACCAACAGCTAAATCTGATTAGCTCTTTCTAGAATTTCTCACAATCCTTTAGTTTTGCTTCTTGGAATCAGCACATTTCACCAGCTTTCTATCCATCCTTTCCCCCTAAAGCAGACCAAAACAACGGTTTCAAAATCACCCGAGAGGAATCCACCAGAGAAGCCATTAACGCCGATTTCCCTAATGTCAAAATAACTTCTGATGCCTCACTGTTCACTGCTGCTATTCATTACTGCCAATCGGTTGCCTCAGAAAAGTCCTGTTGGAGGTTTTCTTTCCTAACCTGCTGATAATCCATATCTGTTAGCTTTCAGGAGTCTTACGGGGGAGAGGTATGGCAAAGACGACCAAGGTTTTTTGTTTGTTCTGTTTTAGCCACCCTGTAAGAATTACAATTTACACTCCTTCATATTGTGATCATTATGAGGTTTATGAAAATTCAAATTTATATAGAAAAATATCCCTAGGCTTCAACTTCATGCATCCAAACCACTACGATATATGGAGTATACGGCCAAATACCTTTTTAAAAATGGAATTTAAAAAATGGAATAATATGCAAAATGGCAGTCTACTCCCTATCTTTTCTTCTTTATAATCAACTGGTTCCTTTTAAGAGATGCAACTAGTACGTACACTGTATAATTCCAGTTTATATCTGACGGGAAACTGCCTTGCCTTATTATATATATAAGGTTGTATATGCACCTAATTTTAAAAAGAGAAAGAGAGAAAAGACAAAATGGTTTCTTTCCGCCCAAACTGGGATGTGTTATATTAAACTGAAAGTCAAGATCCGGTAACAATAACCAAAAGGGTGGAGGAAGAAAACAAGGGCTCAGGGCAAAAAGAACACCCACTCCCCTACCATCTGGGTGTGGGGACACTCAAAAAGCATTTTAAAGAAACAAAGCAGGGGGCTTCCCTGGTGGCGCAGTGGTTGAGAATCTGCCTGCCAATGCAGGGGACACGGGTTCGAGCCCTGGTCTGGGAAGATCCCACATGCCGCAGAGCAACTGGACCTGTGAGCCACAATTACTGAGCCTGCGCGTCTGGAGCCTGTGCTCCGCAGCAAGAGAGGCCGCGACAGTGAGAGGCCAGCGCACCGCGATGAAGAGTGGCCCCCGCTTGCCACAACTAGAGAAAGCCCTCACACAGAAACGAAGACCCAACACAGCCATAAATAAATAAATAAAAATATTTAAAAAAAAAAAAAAGAAACAAAGCAGTATCTGATCTGGCTTAATGGTACAGTAAATACATTTTCTACAAGCGGTACACATTTTGTAAAACAGTCTCATTCCACTTCACAAAATAATCCGATGGTATAAAAAGGTCTGCACATTGGTGAATTCATACTTATCCTTTCTTTTACTTATTTTTAAACAAGAATCAAGTCTCCTTGTAAGAGTTTTTAGGTACAGTTTTAGCAACATTTGCCAATATTTTCTGTAGGAAAAATACATCACCCAAATATTCAAGCCCCATCAGACATCCTGATCATTCCACAGAGGACATCCAGTGATAGACGGCTGCAATGCATCACTGGAAGAAAACAGCCTGCCAGACCCGCTTCTCAGAAAACGATGCCAATCCAGAAGAAGCCCGGTGTGGAAACACACCATCCCATAAGTCGTCTGTATTTATTTGTTTCAAAGTGCACACACAGGCTATGAACTTGGAAAGGTCCCTGAACCTGTCAGTCTTCAGACACTGAGCTGAAGCAAACCACAAATATATTCTGAATTTATCCTCAATCTGTTATGATGAGGCTTAAGGAGAGCTCTCTTCCTACCCTTACTGATTGAAACTAGGTACTTTTTTGGTCTTGTGTTCTAAACAGTATTACTAAAGAATTAGAAGAAAAATATCAGGGCTTGAGGCACAAAGAGAGTAAAAAAAGCTCAGCACTTACCCTATTTTTGGTATCAAAAGATCACAAGGTCTGGTGGGGGGTGTCATCGTATCCCGAAAAGTTCTAATCCCAGCTCTGCCTCATTCTATGGTCTTAAGCAAATCCTAAATCTGTCTCACTTCTCCCAGCCTTTGTAAATCGGAGGCTCTACTACTTCTTAAGTTCACTGGAAGTGTACGGAGGTCTCATAAGAACACGCAGAGTGCTTTGCACAAAAAATGTGCTACTGTGGAACACTGAAAAGGTTCCAATTTGCTTGAATCCTACACAAAGTAATTTTACTCCATTTTTTTAATCTAGAAAATTTGCTCTGTGTAGCCAAATAAATTTAGATGCATCCTGAATACAAACGAAAAACTCTCTGTGTTGAAAATTCACAAATAACTCTAATAACTCAGAAGACAGTAATGAATAGAGGAAACATTTAAAAGAATAAATGGTTACTTAAATCAATTCTTTTTGTAATATTCTTACATAAATTACCTTAACTTCAGCTGTTGATCAAGTAGGGTTTTGGGGTTTGGGTTTTTTGCTTTTTTTTAAAATAACTCACAAAATCCTGAAAGAAAAAAAAAAAACAGTTTGTTTTCCTGGGCGTATGTAAATGGGAAAGTTTTTCTCCTCCTTAGAGCAGGCTCCCATATGGTTCCACCACAGAGCAGTTGCCTTCTCTGTGCAGGTGAGGGCTGACGGGCAGGCAGCACACAGCAAAGCTCCATCTCCGCACCAAGACCTGCACAGCTCACTTACAATCCCATCAGAGGAAAAGAACACAACTAGCTCTAAAACCCTAGGACAAAGAAAGCATACAGATCCTGATGGAGTGAGAGTGCTTTGCCATTTGATGCAACTGCTAAAGAGAAATTCTTCCCTTTTGTTTTTATAAGTTTATTATTTCATACCTATGCAAATCATACTTTATATATTAGGCAATAATATTTGAGAAATACTCAAGTCAAATTAAAGGCTTCAATAGCCTTGCCAAAAGCACTGTGATTTTCCTATAAAAAAATTATTCCAATTTGTTGATCTTACATAGGATGAAACATACTGTAACAATCTTCATAATTTATGTCCTGTTGGGACACAATGATTTAAAGTAACATAATACAGAGCCGCATCATGGCTAATCTAAACCACCTGACCAGATAAACACCAGCTTCCCTTCTCTCTTCAGCAAGGGCATTTCTGTTTATTGTCATATCATTTCCTCATTCTAGGAACATGCAGAATAAATGCAGCCAACCTGCATTTCAGTGGGAGGCTGAGCTGGCCTTTCCCATGTCAGGAGGTTTGTGTGCACACAGGTACCAGTACAATGTCAAGGGCTTACAAGACAGAAAACAATCCAAGAATTCCACCCTCAAAATCATTTACAGTGAAGCAAATATGGATTCATCCAGTACAATCCGGACCAGGTGTGGTGTTATAAACCACAATCTTTGGGCTTTTATTGTTTTGTAATGTCACTGAAGAGGTAATTCTTTAAAACAAATTATGGGGCTTACTATGAGCCAAATTTTTATAAATGCTTCAATCATGCCTCTTGCCATGCTCACAGGCACTCATGATCTGATTAACCAAACTGAAATGCCCAAATTAACCAACGTATTTTGGGGGTGAGGAAACTTGGTAGACGAGAAAGACAAAGAACCCATAGGGCACTAACCATGGCCATTTCTGGTGCACAACTGCACAGGCAGATTTCAACTTGTGGGCTTTTTCCAGGGCCCAAATCCCTTCGCCCTCCTCCCATGTGCAAACCTTACTGGGCAGAGGGAAGTTTTCAGGGGGACTTAAGGGAAGGTTTAAAGTTTCAGTCGTGAAAGAAAAAGTGCAGGAACACATGTGCATTCAGCAGATAACAATTCACTGAAAATATTTTAAATCAAAACAAAATGCCTGTCTGACCAAATTTTTATAAACTTGGTTGGGGAAGAGGAAAACAAACAATTGTATAAGGGTGGTTTCAAATACTGCTTTCTGCTATTACTGAGAATTTTCAAAGCTTTTCATGCTCCATTGGAAACAGCTCTGCTTCACAAGCTGTTCTGGTTGGTCCAGCCAAAGAAACGGTCTGATACACTTTATTACAAGTTTATCGATTTGCTTACCCAGGCAAATATATTTAATTATCTTTGCCCGTGAAGACCAGTGTAAAATAGGATTCCTCCACTGAAAGCGATGAGATTACTTAAACACAAGTGGATGAGACAGAACTAGCAGATACTAGGCAACTGCATCCCAACCCCAGCTCCACTGAAGTCCACACTACAACATCCTAACTCAAGTCCACCAGTCCCTGAATGCACAGAAGCTAAGCCAACTTGACTAGCACCATTTTTCAGTCTCACCCGTATCTGCAGAGGAAAGGAGACAGCAAGTAGTTACATTTCTATCACAATCTGGAGCTGTTTTGATTTGGGAAATTAAAGGGAAAATACCATTTTGGAATATCCTTTTTCAGGCAGTAAAATAACTTAGGGGGCTTCCCTGGTGGTGCAGTGGTTGAGAGTCCGCCTGCCGATGCAGGGGACAAGGGTTCGTGCCCCGGTCCGGGAAGATCCCACATGCCGTGGAGCGGCTGGGCCCGTGAGCCATGGCTGCTGAGCCTGTGTGTCTGGAGCCTGTGCTCTGCAACGGGAGAGGCCGCAACAGTGAGAGGCCCGCGTACCGCAAAAAAAAAAAAAAAAAAAAAAAAAAAAAAAAAACTTAGGTCTGAACACTATTGCACATTTATAAAAATTTAAGGTAATAAATTACAAATCTGCAGTATCATGGGTGACATTCCAAGTAAGTGCTATCAACAGTGAATTGTGGTAAAAAGTAGATCTTTGGGCTTCCCTGGTGGCGCAGTGGTTGAGAGTCCGCCTGCCGATGCAGGGGACACGGGTTGCGCCCCAAAAAAAAAAAAAAAAAAAAAAAAAAAAAAAAAAAGTAGATCTTTTCTGCCCTAAAGTACTCACTACCTGGACTGAGGCCCCACTTGCACTCCATCTTTGCACCTTATGAAACCCTCGCAGATTTCCAGAACCACTTCAAAATCAGCTCACGCTGCTCTGAAGTCACAAGGGCTTAGGTCACCATGGGTTTCACTGGCTTCATGCATGGACAGGGGTTCTCTAAGGACAAAGAGCCTTGTCACTGGGCTACTATGTGACTGTCCCCAAGCCCTGACCTTTGCACAATCCTGAACCTTGTTTATTAATCTGTATACCAGAAGGTTATCCCAGCAACTCCATTTTTAGATCTATACCTTAAGGACACTCTCACACCTGTCCACAAGGAAATATAAGGACGCATGTTACAAAACTTACTGTAGTAATGAACATCAGAAAGAACAAATATCCATCAATAGGGAAATAGATCAACTGTGGGTAACATTTAATTTTTAAATTGATTTGCAGAGGAAAAGAACATTTAAAAAACACATCGAAAAAAATAAATTAACAAATTTTAAAAACTAAAAAAATTAAAAAAAAAACAAAAGACATGTACTGTAACAGAAGCATACAATGAGATGTAAAGACTATCAGTCCAGGGCTGCCCTGGTGGCGCAGTGGTTGAGAGTCCGCCTGCCGGAGCAGGGGACATGGGTTCATGCCCCGGTCCGGGAAGATCCCACATGCCGCGGAGCGGCTAGGCCCGTGGGCCATGGCCGCTGAGCCTGCGCGTCCGGAGCCTGTGCGCCGCAACGGGAGAGGCCACAACGGTGAGAGGCCCGCGTACCGCAAAAAA
>NW_020173922.1:363596-518958 GCF_003031525.2 Neophocaena asiaeorientalis asiaeorientalis | reverse complement strand
TGTTTTTTTAAAAAAAAAAAAAAAAAAAAAAAAAAAAAAAAAAAAAAACGACTATCAGTCCAAGAATCCAAAACCTGGGTCCTTGAGCAAGCTACATGTCTTGGCTAGGTTGAGATTCCCATCTGGTCATAGGGAGATGATGTGTACCAACTGCATAGCACAATGCCCTCACACACACAGTAAAGTTCAATGAAAAAGAATATTAGCTAATAAGAATAGTAGCAGCATACAATGGAATAACTACACAGCCATAAAAAATAATGAAATAATGCCATGTGCAGCAACAACATGGATGGACCTAGAGATTATCATACTAAGTGAAGTAAGTCAGAAAGAGAAAAACAAATACCATATGCTATCACTTATATGTGGAATCTAAAATATGACACAAATAATAATAAAATAAAATATGTCACAAAGGAACTTATCTACGAAACAGAAACGGAGTCACAGACATAAAGAACAGACTTGTGCTCGCCAACGAGGAAGGTGGGTGGGGGAAGGATGGAATGGGTGTTTGTAGTGAGCAGATGTAAACTATTATATAGAGAATGGACACACAACAAGGTCCTACTGTATAGCACAGGGAACTATATTCAATATCCTGTGATAAACCATAATGGAAAAAATATGAAAAAGAGTACACATATATGTATAACTGAATCACTTTGCTGTACAGCCAAAATTAACACAACAGTGTAAACAACTATACTTCAATAAATTTTTAAATGATAACAATAATAATAGCACCACCTAATAGACACAAGGAACAATTTACCTCTGATTACTTCCTGATTATTTCAGCATTAACCATAAATTGTTTTATCATTTACTTGGATACACCTGAGTAGACTCCTTTCTGATTAAGTAGCACCCTCTGAACATAATTAATTCTTGCTGACTATGTATGGATCATAGTCTATCTCAGGGGCTGAAATATCACTGATTCTCACTGTTCCATTCTGGATAAAGAAGGAAAGGGGAAAACCCAAAAGGCATTTAAAAAAACAACCACTCCAGGCCAGGCATTCACACAAACCCGCCATCAGGCTGACCATTCCTGTTTTGCATAGGAGAGAACTGAGGCTCCAAGAGGAGTCAACCACCTAACAAAAAGTGAGGCTGGGATTCGAATTCAAGCATGCCCAACTCCAAAGCCTCCGTGTGGGTTCAGGACAAATCTCTCATGTCAGATTATACTTTTTCCATTTCTTCCTTTTACCTAAAAGCTAATTATAGCAAAACTAAGTTTCCTGTAATTTTTCTTCTAAAAACTTAATTACAAGAGAAAAATAAAGCATTATAGAAGGTTTAGAGAAAGAAGTAAAAAACTATTATATATTTTGTTTTTATTTTTTCCCTGTGCCCTTTTCCCCACAACTGTCATGATAATATTCTTTTACTGTGGATCCTTAACCGTCTTATTACATTAAAACATCCTACCCATTTTCCATGCGGCTCCATGGTCTTCTTTACTTATTTTTCGAAGCTGCATAGAATGGATAACTTTCTCTTATAGAAACTATTTCACGTAAATAGTTCAATCATATAGAAGAGAGACATGTATACAAATATGTCTTTTTAAGCCAAGCCTTCTGAACACAGATTCTTTTTTTTAACTGAAGTAGTTTATTTATGTTTCACGTGTACAGCAAAGTGATTCAGTTGTGTGTATATATATATATATATATATATATATATATTCTTTTTCAGATTCTTTTCCATTATAGGTTATTACAAGATACTGAAAAGATTCTTTGAATTCTCTACCAATGCACATTGTGGAATTTCAGAGGTAAAACTGAGAAACAACTGTATAACTGGGGGTTTATGGAACAAATGAGAAGCCTTTTTTTTAAATCCTTTTTTTCGAAATCCAGTGAGAACATTAGACTGCATAATAAAGTCTTCTTTAACTGAGCGCTTATTAAAGCAACCGATTAGTTCAGGTATTAACTGTCTGCTGTGCCAAAACCATGACAACTGAAACTGTTAGAACAAATACTCCACCCACCAAACTGGGAATGGCAGGGTCATCAAATCCTCCAGTGTGCAGGCAGTGTGCCCTGTGGAAAGATCCCCAGAGTAGCCTTCTCTGGGACCTGAGTTCTTATCCTCAAATATCTCTCCCAGCCACATGTGACTGTGAGCACACCACCCAACTTTCTTTTTTTCCTGTTTTTGGCTGTGCCACGTGGCTTATAAGATCCTAGCTCCCCAACCAGGGATTGAACCCGGGCCCTCGGCAGTGAGAGTGCGGAGCACTACCTGCTGGACTATCTGCTGGTGGGAAATTCCCACCACCCGACTTTCACACTGAGCTCCCCAATTTGCCCAGGGGAGGACTACTCACTGAGGGGCAGAGAGAAGGCCCAGGAGTCAGGATACAAAAGAGCTCTGTTTTCATCTTTAATGCTTAGAGAACAGAGTACTGCTCTGAAATGATCTGCATCTTAAGTTTTCAAAATTAAGATATTGGCAGAGTTTCATAATGAAGTCAAAGTCTCCATTACCCTCTTGGTTTGCCTAATCTCCCTCAAGCACCCAGTGAAAACTTGAGGCCATGCCTACCCTGGTTTCTGAGATGTATTCTTCATGGAAACCTTGAGAGTTACGGCCAGCTGCAAATCCCAGGTTATAATAAAACAAAAAATATGCTGATCTGTAAATATGGGGAGTGGGCATGAGGTCAGAAATAAATTGGGGGGTGGTTCTGAAAGAAATGCACAATCCAGAGAGCCATGTTTCACGAGACCAACAGGGTCGGAACTGGCAGGGACTGTAGCCCAAATCCCCAAGGCTCAGAAAAGCATGCCTTACGATTTTTAGTTTGAATTTGTTTTCTTTACAAAAAAAGGTGTGCTGCTTTAACTTTAAATCTCTCTGGACTCATGCAGTATGATATGGAAAAGTGCCCAAAAAGTCCTGTGATACAGAAAGACCCAGAAGGGAAAGTGAGAACTCCCACCTTGGATAGTTACTCCTCCCTCTCAGCCCTGGCCTCAGAGGGTATTCCAGTGATGGCAGGGCTCCTCCCACTGTGTGACCTGACGACCAGCATAAGGAGATAAGTGCTGTGTTCTCTGGTGATTAAGAAAAAACAAAAAAGATTCTTCTTATTGCACGGACTGGGGTTTTCCTAAGCTGGCAACCATATTGTTTAGGAAGTGAGAGTTTGTTTCTTCATGGTAGTTAGGAAAGAACCTAGAGTTCTCTGTCTGGCATAAATGACCTATTTGGGACCTCAGAAGTGTTTTTACAAGCTCCAGTAGAACTTTAAGGTAGTTAAGTGTCCAATTTATCTTTCAGTTTCACATGTTGTGAGAACAGACCCCAAGTCACAAATGTCTGCCTTTCACAGAGAGCACTTGTGAACCACCTTATGTGTTTTTCTTATGTGTTTGTTTCCTTCTTTAGATGCATCAGAGGTTTTAGGCCTAGAGATTGTGTCTTCACATGATAGACACTGCACAGGATTTAAGTGGGGTCTCTGCGTTTTGGCATAGACTGGGGCACTCTGCATCACCCTTTCTCCTGACTGCCTCAGATTTTGGAAAAACCCCCGTCAAAAATGATGAAGGTTCCTATGACCCAGAAGATACCCCTTACATATTACACACAGGTATTAACAGGTTAGGGATACAAGGTTCTAAAAATTCCAGAATCTCAAAAAACAAACAGAAACAAAATCCAAAACCTGAATATAAGAAAATCATGACTACATTAATATAAGCATGTAATAAAGTTAGAAATTCTATCTGGCCACCTTCTTATTGTGTACCACTTTCTAAGAAGGCAGGGCCATACTGAATAATGACAACTAAAAGACACACATATGCCTTTTTAGAAGGTTCAAGGTTGGTGTTTTCTCTCAAAATACAATACTATTCAGTATTTTCTTCCAATATATTTCCTTTAAACATCAAATATGGTCAGGTATATTCCAAATAAGATTTTTTTTAAGACTAAAAGCATACTTATAATAATGGATTTAAGAAAAATCTGCTCACAAATCCGACAATAGAGAAAATGAAGGTTAAATTATTATAGCCAGCATTTATATCATTCCATTTAAATAAAGTTTTTTGATTTTAGAAGTAGAGGTAGGCTCTATTTTATTTTAAAATTTTCAAAAATTAACGCTAAATAAAGAGATTTTTTTCTTCTTTTTGGTGCAACACCTTTCTTTTGCCACTTATAATTTTATGAGTTAGTAATAAATGACTTTGGTTACATCAAAACAAATGGGAAATGGTTTGGGTTTTGATGCAATTTTTTAAAAGCTCGTAATAAGCTCCTTTACAGCACTCTAAATATATATTTTTTAAAGTAATTAAAATTTCCAAACATAATGTTTGAATTTCAGACAGAATTCAAGCATTCCTAACTTGACAACCTCCTAACTCTATTCCTTCCCCCGCTCCGCGCCACACTACCTCAGCTCAGCACCACTTCCCAGCCTCCACTCTCACACAGAAGTAAGTCAAAGGTTAATTTCCATTCTAAATCAAACTCTAATCCAAACTCTAATCCTGTGCTCCCAAAGTACCCCACCCAACACACAAAACTACCATGCAGTCTTCTCCAAAGTGGGAAGTTCGTAAAAGGGTGACAACACTCGACAAATAGTGAAAATCAGCTATAAAACTCAAAAATTCCACTGATACCCACACCATACTATAGACATAAAATGGTTAGTCAGCGAAAAAACTACAGTATATCTCTACTGCCATTTCTTAGTGAGAAAATGACTTTTAAAAGCTAGTCAAAGAACCATGAGAGGTAAGGCTAACAGAGCCACTGCTGGTTTCACTTCTGGCACCCAGAGTCTATGGCAGCAGTGATGGATCCCCAAACATGCGTGACGATCAACACTGAAAGGTAGCAACATCATAGGCATGAAGACTCCAGGAACTGCAGACCAGAATCAAAACCTCGAACTCCACACTCACAGGGCTAAAATGTTTCCTCATGTGAGGAAGAGAACTACCACTAACAATTTTTGGCAATAATATTTGAATCTTGGCTCAACTGGATAATTTTGTTCTGCACCAAAACCAATTCCATTCAAATTCCCAAAGCCTATGAGCAGATTCGTACTAATTTCAAGACATAGTTTCCTTCCAAACCCAATGAAATGAAAGGCAGAAACCAGCAAATGAAAAAAAAAAAAAAATTAAATAACATATATAAGATGGCTTGCCATTTTATGAAAAACAAATGAAGAATTACACTCACATCACACTGATAAACTGAGAGGCTGCCAGTGGTTTTCAGGGCAGATGTAACATTTTAACAAATGTGATTGTTTGTGAACGAAATAATTCTGATCAAAAACTTAATTGCAGCCAAAGTGAGCCCTGGGCTGTGTCACCATAATCCATTTTGACAGGAAGCAGTGAGTGGAGATTCCTACTGTGAACGAAGCACATGTGAAAGGTCAGCTTTGGCCTGGAACTTCAAAACCGTTAACGTGTAAAACAGTGTGCATTAGAGCCCGGAACGGCTAACCACTGGATTAGCGGATGTCCGCTGTGTGGGTCTGATGTGCTTTTGGCAGGTAATGGTTAATTTGTAAATAGGCAATGTATTGTAACTTTCTTCCTTGCCTCTTCCCAACATTTACCAGCAGAACCCATTCTTAATTAGAGTTCCAGAATATTACAATGTTAGATTTATAACACGGCCTCATTATAAGAAAGTCCTTGTTTTTGAAATGAAACTTATTTTTAATAATTTAGTGCAGGAAAAGTTACATGTATTTTTAAAATGTTTGTTGATATAATGAATGAAAAACTTTTTCATGTAAAATGAATACATTTGTTCACCAATAGCAACTGTATTATAAAAGCCAAAATTTGCCAAATGAGAATTTCATTACAAGAAATGTATAATTTACTCACATATTATAATATGAAAAACTAATTACACAATACTATTTTGCATGGCTTAAAACAAAATTCTAAATAAAAATGCAGTTAATACCAGCTTTCATTTTTCAATGAAACTTATGAAAGAACCAAGCTAAATATTGCCTTATAAGCCAATGCATGCAAAAGTGCTTTATACAAATTTAGTGCTATAAAGTCGGTTCATTTGGCTTTAAATAAGTCATTTCTCCCATATCTAAACCACTTGAGGTAATATGGCATTAATGAGTGATAAAAGCTGGCACTGTGCACTTCTATGATTATTTCAGGATTTAACTCATTTCTGAGTTGAGGGGAAATAATATTTCTCTCTGAAAATAAGCAGATCTTCTACAATAAGTTTTACTTCTATTCTCAAAATCAGCCTTCTAAGGTTGTATCTCTGGCTGCTGGGCAGATGTAGCTCCTGGGCCCTTCGCAGGCTAAATACAGAAATCTTGAAGGTGGCTACATGGCAAGGGTAGCCTCATTGCCAGCAATCTCATGATTCCTATCCCCTTCAGAATGTCCACTGACACCTTTAGGAACAAAATCACACATGTGCTACTAACTGCAATGCAAGGCTGAGGAGAAAAAAGAATCAAGGTCGGCAAAACAAGTTACCAATTTCTTATGTTTCTGCTTTCCATACAGGATCTGAAAACAAAACCTTCAGCATATTTGGAAGATTCAGAATCTCCCTAACAGTCTGCTTCTGAAAGTATGGAATGTACACATTTACCAACCACCTTCCTGGTCTCTAGGACACAGCCCCTGACCTTCAAGGAGCTTACAGCGCGGTAAGAGAGGGCAGATAATCAGCCATGAAGACCTGGCAAGAAGTAAAGGAGGTAGAGAGGAAGCAAGCAAGAGAGGCTGTGTGCGCAAGTGGTGCTGGGCATATCCATCTTATATTTTCACCCCTCTTCTCCACAGATGCAATAGCAATCCAGATTCACCAGTAGAGCACCTAATTTCCCATAGGAGCTAAATTTATCCTAGGTACGTGAGTAAAGAAGAGATGTGTGATTCACCCAAAAAAGATTTTAGAAGGTTCCAAATTGGTCAGTAAGGTATTTTCTTATACTGCTAAGTGACTGATTACACCTGGTAACACTAAGTGTATATAATTTTAGCTTCACTCCTAATCGTTTTTTCCATCACCACAACCTTTTCAGCATAATAATTCTTGGTCACCATTCCACTTCCTTCGTGAGGCTCAGGCTCAAAGAAGCTTACGAACTTCCCTCCAGAAAGATTACCGACAGAGTGGGAAGTGCCCCATACTGAGTTCCAACTTAAAATGGGCATGCCCACTCAGGGTTAGGGACCCTGTGCAGAGGTGCATGTGCCCCACGCTCAGTGCCAACACTTAGGATTCTCTCACTCAGGAGCAAGATTATTGCTAAGGCAATTACAACTACTGATCACGAAAGAGATGCTGCTATTTCTTAATTGGTTTATATTTGTTTACATGTCTTAAAAACAGATGTCCAGAAGGTTGAACTTATACTTTAATTCAGTTCTGAACTGTGAGCTAAGTTTTCACAAATACAAAGAAATATGTTGTTACCGGTTTCTTTTTAAGGACCCATGTTCAAATGGGAGGACACCTAAGAAATTCATCATTGAATTCTTATTTGTAGGAGCAGATTCTCTGTAAGCTGTAAATTATTTTGATTTACGGTGAATCGTTATTGTATTCATAAATGCTGAAGAGTTGGTGAACAACATGATATAATGACACCCCAAAATAATCTTATAACTGCAGGTGTGCAAATCATAACATGTGGGAGATGACTCAAAGGATAATGGGGAATAAAACAGTTTAGGAAGGGTCACATAAAGAAGGGAAAGGAGCGAGGGCACATACGGCAACTTTCCAAGATGTCTTTAAAACCAAACTACTCGTTTAGAGGCAGACGCAGTCGAGCAGTCAGCCATGGGCAGCAGAGTCAACAGTTACATTTAAACAAGCAAAGGCAAAATGCTCCATAATTTACAACAACCCAATCACACTGCTCATTCTTTTGAGGTTAAATGCTACTGACATAAGCTACACCTGAGTCCAATCAGTGCAGAGACGTTGAGAAGATTCACACGAAAGGACTAAATTTGTCACAAATGGGTTGGTTTCCGATCTTAATGTAGCCAAGTTGCTTTACTCTGACCTCTATTGAACAAATCAACTTAATGGGCACTAGGAGTGCTATAAAACTTAACAATGGAGTGATTTTTAACTTTTAAAATATAGCTATGAAGCAAAATGTTGGATAGCTTCTACAATACTGGAAATCAAATTAAATCTAGATGTTTTTTAACAGTCTTGACAGATATAATCCTAGTTACCATGTAAATTTATGGTAAGCTGCTGTGATATTAGCCACAGGTGCTACTTTTAATATATGAGCCACATCTGGCTGGGAATAGAATTTCTCAGAGGACTGAAAATGACCTCACTATCAGACAATGGAAGGGAAAAATCAAGACCACTGTGGCATATAAAAAGCTGAAGATGTGGTCCACAACTAAATATTTCACATAAAATTCATTTTAACTCTGCAGTTGTAGGTTAAAAGATATTATGCTGTCAATATTTAAGAGGCGTAGATATACTTCAACCAAACAGCCAAAAGATTAAGAATGTAAGTCAGTTATGAATACCCTGGCTACGTATATAATACTAGTTTTTCATCCTTTGATCAATGTCGGGAAAAATGATGCACTAAGACTTGAAAAGAAAATTCTTTCATGGTTCCCAAGCACAAAACATGATTAGATACCACCAAGCATACCAAACCAAGATGTAACAATTACTGATCTCTAAGCAGCAACTCTCCAGCGCCAGGCCAACATCACTGGTTGTGTTTTTAAAGTTCTTTGGAGCCATTCATCACGCCCAAGAAAACATTCTCATAAGGTGAAATTTTTAAAAAATCATTACAAGTAATCACCATTCTAAGTCTGAGAACCAGCAATATCACCACAGACAAATACAAAGAGAAAACACAAGTTTCTCTTACTTACCCAATTCAAAAATAAAAAGAAGAATATGTATAAAATATACAATTGTTTCCTTTTAAGAAACCCTTTCTGGGCTTCCTTGGTGGCGCAGTGGTTGAGAGTCCGCCTGCCAATGCAGGGGACACGGGTTCGTGCCCCGGTCCGGGAAAATCCCACATGCCGCAGAGCGGCTGGGCCCGTAAGCCGGGGCCGTTGGGCCTGCGGATCCAGAGCCTGTGCTCCACAAGGGGAGAGGCCACTGCAGTGAGAGGCCCGCGTACCACAAAAAAAAAAAAAAAAAGAAAGAAACCCTTTCTGAACCACTCAAAACCCATCATTTGCTAGAGAACTGGCAAGTGTGGAAATGTGATAGAGGATTTACAAAGATTGAATTTCCTATGAAATAACTCTTCTCAAATTAAACAAGCCTTCGTTATCTGAAAAAAATCTCTAAAAGAGAAATATTTCTATGAAAATATTCCCTACACCATTGCCCTACGCTGTAAGAACGGTAGCTACAAAGCCCTATAACATAACATTTTCCTTCTGACCTTCTCAAGTAACTTGAAGGGCTTGATTTTTTAGCTTTAACAGATCAATTCAATCTAGATGATGATTTCTATTTACTTTAACAAGTAACTGGATCTATGCCTGATCTCAACGGGCACCAAGATCCTGAGTGTCTTTAGCAAGAAGAACCTGGTATGATTCCCGGATACTTTTGTGATCAATGGACAGCATTTATATGGAGCATTTAGGAAAGGTAGGCTCACAAAGTCTCATCTGTGGTTAGTTATGATAGAAAGGCATTGGTTAAATTAAATGTGGCCTTTCTTTTCAGTGGAATCCTCTATATATCCCACCATTAAAAACCATGAAGTAAAATACTTTACTGACAGCGAAAAATGGTCACCATACATAAAGTGAGAAGATGCAACTGAGCAAAAAAGCATCTACCATATGACTCCAAATATGTATACAAACATACGTACATACATACATACTCACAAAATACACATTCACACATACTGCTTTTTCAGTGGGCATAAGATATATTTTTCTTCTTTGTACTCTTCTGTGTCTTCCTAATTATAAAACATACTATGCAGTCAGGGAAAAAAATGTATCTATTAACAAGCTAAACAGACCACACAAATGAAACAGGGTGCTATCATTCCCGTAAGAGAGAGAGGCCAGGCTGATCTCTGTGGGGTATGAGTAATCCATAAACGTTAAACCCTTCTATTTAAACCTTGCAGTTTTAAACAAATAGGAAGATGGAAAGAGACTCATTCTCAAGCTTACATAACAGAATCACAGTTTAAGACATTTAGAATTACAATGGCCCTCTCTTCTACACACCTGTATCCACAATTGTATGGTCAGTGGCTCAGAAAGCTGGGGTCTCTCAGTGCAGAAGTTTATCTTCTCTACACCGAGTTCTAATTTGCCAAGTTAAGTTTTTAGCTGCTCTTTGCAGACCTTCTATCTGGAAGAGACTTCCCCCTCCAGGTAGAAGTTGACCTCCAATCTGTAGCTGACTTAGGACAAATAACTGATCAATCAAGTATTATAAACTAATGCTTTCAGGGCAGGGGATGGGAACCATGTAGCAATTTACAGGTCAAATTCCTATCAGTAGCTGGCTATCCTTTTCTTCAAAATATGCAAAGAACACATTGCCTCTTTTAAGCCCTCCAAAATAAACACTGTTTCCTAAACAGAACAAAGAAACAGACTCAATTTTGAACAGCAGAGTTATTCATTCAAAGGTCTAGGACATTCCTAAATAGAACAGCATTCCATATCCTGAATTACCCCACAACCCTTCAAACTATAGACTTGGGTCAGAGAAGAGCTGTGGCCTCAGAATAAGTGGGAAGCCTGGCCTTGGAAGGACGGCGCCTCACTGCTTCATCTGTACGTTTGAGCAGGTTCCTTCTTACCATTAGTAACCTAGGCTTCCTAATACCCAACCCCGCAAGGCTGCTGGAAAGCTTCAGTGAAACCACCTACATTATTTCCCAGGTCACCCAACAATGAGCTACTAACGCCTGGAAAACACTCAATAGTTCATAAAATACTTTGTGACTCTCCAAACTGTCAGAAAGAAAATTGACTTGGCTGCATTTCTGGTAAATAATGCAACATTAAAGAGTTACCTGTATAACATGTATGACCTTAAAAACCTGTATTACAGAGTGACCTTAAGGCAACATTTTTACAACAAAAACTTTTAAAATAATTCCTAAAAAAATGTATCAAATAAACTTTTAAAACTTTTCTATCTGGAACGCCACCAAGTTATGATTTTAAGAAGAGAAAGAAAAGAAAATCAGCCAAGAGGGCTGGACCAGTGGTCACAGAAAAGGAAAGGAATCTGACATTAAAAGGACTGTCATGAAACGAAAATGAGTGCCTAATGGATAACAGGTAGAAGGCCTGCAGCAGTGTGATGCTCTGTGGAGTCCTGGCAGAACCTGCCGTGGTCCCTCAGGACACCAAGATTTACAAAAGACTGGGTGTGGGTGGCTGAAGCCGAGAAGCCACAATATCGAGTAAGTGCCAACCTCAGCCTCTCCTTGTTGGAGGTGATTTACTAGAGATGCCACAAGTGGCCCATTTCTTTCTCCGACACTCCAAAACTGCCTGCAGAACAGAGGCACGATCAATGCTGTTCTTCTGGGAAGGGTACCACGGCCCTAAAGACCATCCCATCATACATACCAACTTAGCAGCCAAGTAAGTTGGTCACTGTTAGGAAACATCTGTGTTTAGGAGTAAGGAAACGAGAGAAAGGAGAAGTCCCTGGTGAGAAAGGGTTTTAGGTAGTAACCTGTAGGAGACAAAAGCACTATGTTCCCCTGGGGCTAAGGGCACTGACTAGGATCACCTATGTGAGCCCAATCAAGAGGCTTCGTGTATTCAAAATACCTAGGTAACACTGGGAGGGCACTGTGGGAGAGGTACACAAGCACAACCCAAGTCTTCACCTTCAAGGCACTTATATGTTAGATGCAGAGAGACAGAAGTAAGTGGTCACATTCCTCTGTTGCATGATTTAAGCTGCACTTACTCACATCCTAATCCCACCACTGGTTCACTGTCAACTTCACCACAGGGCCTCAATAGCCTCGTCCGTCCTAGCACTAATGTTCACAGGTTTAATATCAAAACAAGGCTGAAAGAAAACCACTAACAAATAGGATAATGCAAGGGCTGAATTACAAACAGAAAGAACAGACAGGAGGCTAATGTCTGTGGCTACAAAGATCTATGTAAGGCACATGAGCTCCACTTCCTCTCCAGTCTGCCCTGCACCCCCATCCCACACAAACGATCCTTCCTACGGCCACTGACGACCTCCATGTTGCTTAATGCGTGATCATCTTTTGGCACTCATCTTACTTGGAGTGTCAGCAGAACTGATTCCTCTCTCCCTTTTAAAAAAAAATTATTTATTTAATTTATTTATTTTTGGCTGCATTGGATTTTCGTTGCTGCGCACAGGCTTTCTCTAGTTGCAGCGAGCGGGGGCTACCCTTTCATTGCAGTGTGCGGGCTTCTCATGGCAGTGGCTTCTCTTGTTACAGAGCACGGGCTCTAGGCTCACAGTCTTCAGTAGTTGTGGCACATGGGCTCAGTAGTTGTGGCTCATGGGCTCAGTAATTGTGGCTCGTGGGCTCTAGAGCACAGGCTCAGTAGTTGTGGTGCATGGGCTTAGTTGCTCCCCGACATGTGGGATCTTCCCGGACCAAGGCTCGAACCCATGTCCCCTGCATTGGTAGGTGGACTCTTAAACCACTGCCCCCTCTCTCCCTTTTAAAACATCATCTTCTTCTGGATTCTGTGTACAACACTGGCCTGATTTTCTTCCTATTTCACTATAAAGTCTTTCTCAGTTTTCTGCCAACACCTCCTGTTCTATCCTACCCCTAAATGGACTGATTTCTGAGCCCTCTTCTCTTCTCACACTATAATTTCTGCCTGGGTAACCTCATCTATTACATTGGCTTGGTTCCATACACATCTATGTCTCCCCAATTATCTACAACCCAGACACAAAACTACCTGCTTAGGGTTGACACTGGGATGTCTCGTAGCAACGCACACTTAACAATATCCACACCAGGATCCCTTGATCCTGCACACCAGGATCCAGGATCCTTGATCCCTGCACACCAATCCTGTTCCTTTCCCATACTTCCCCAGCTCAGTAAATGTCACTCCCAACCACCCAGTTCCTCAGGTCCTAAACCTGAAAGTCATACTTAACACTCCCTGCTCTTCTTCCTCACCACCCATCACCACTCCTCCCTTGTAGAGAAACTTGGGTTTTCTCTTGATATTTTTATTCCCTGTAAGTGTTATGTGTGGCATCATTGGTTCCTGCTCATGTAAACTACTAAAAGCAGCTCCAACCTCTATACCTCTCTGCTTCCCCTTTGTCACAGAATCTCCTGCTGTGTCCACCTAGTGATGATGTCTCACCTGGATGAATGCAACAGCCTCCTTACTATTCTCCTCATGTAATTTTTTGCCCCCTCCCACCTCCACTTCATCCTCTAAGTCCTCAGACAGCCTGCCCACTTCCCATAACACCATGTCCTCACCCCTCCTGTCCTCTTCCTGTCACCATTCTGGGCCGCCATATTGGTGCGTGTGAATGTCCTGGCTGATGCTCTCAAGAACATCAATGATGCCAAAGAGATGCAAACACCAGGTTCTTACTAGACTGTGCTCCAAAGTCATCATCCAGTTTCTAACAGTAATAACGAAGAATGGTTACATTGGCGAATTTGAAATCACTGATGACCACAGAGCTGGGAAAATTGTTGTGAACCTCGTGGGCAGGTTAAACAAGTGTGTAGTGATCAGTCCCAGATTTGATGTGCAACTCAAAGGTCTAAAAAAATGGCAGATTGCCCATTTGGTTTCATTATACTGACAACCTCAGCTGGCATCATGGACAAAGAAGCAGCAAAACAAAACCCAGGAAAGAAAATCCTGGGATCCTTTTCCTAGGGATGTAGTACACACGTGCAAATGAAATGCCTCAATGGACAAAGGAAATAAAAGTAAAAGAAAATGCATCAGCTTATCAGCTCCTTGGAGAGGTCTTCCTGGCAGATCTCCTCCAACTGAATTCGGTTTTCCCATTTTCTCTCTCTCAACCATCTCTTCTGCTGGAGAGGCGGTATCCACACTGGCAAATGGAAGGGATTGCCTGGGTCAAATCCCAACTCCACTGTGGGGCCCCGGGTAAGTCACTTAATCTAAACTCTGGTACCCTTATCTGTAAAGTGAGGTAAATATTCTCTGGAAGACAGGGTTTTGTGAGGATTAAATGAATAAATACGTGTAAAGTCCTTACAACATAGTGCCTGGCCCAAAGTTGGAGTGTTCATCAAGCATTAGCTATTAGGATGTTTCTTCATGGCACTTACCATAACTGGCAATTATACATGCGTTATTTTCTTTGTTTACGCTCTCCCTCCCCTACTATACTGTAAGTGTTAGCTCCAGTTCCAGTATGGCCACTAATGTTTTTTGCCCCCCTGTCCTTGGCTTCCCCACTTCTTCAGTGAAAGGGATGACTAGGTGACTTCTCGGGTACCTTACAGTTCTAATCTCTAACAGACTAAAGAGACCTCTTACAGAGAAGTAATGAGAGGTAAGGTTAGAGACTGTGGGCAGCTTTGAAAACCTCTGAGAAGATGATGTCTTGTAAGATGTAACAGAAAGGAACTGGGATTTTCTGAGCAGATACCAACTTGGTCACAATAAAACAGCATGCAGGCCAACGAAGGCAGAGAGGGCCTAGAGTTAAAAAGCCATGAGGAAGCTCCTACCGGAGCGCTAGGGGGAGGAGAGGCGCACCCAGACCAAGCACAGTCACTGACCAGTTCCTGGTGACTGATCACCAAGATAATTCTTCAGTTTCTTGTCTGGGTGCTTGAGAGAATGGTGGTCCTGAGACAAACAAACAAGTTTCTTTTAGGAAACTTTCTTGCAGGAAAGACAGAAAGACAATAAGAGTTTGCTTTCAGATACCTTAAACCTGAGGCAACACTAAACGAGGGAGAGAGCAGCACAAGGACCCTCCATGCCAATCTTCAGCCCAGCTCGCTGAACCAATCTTAGGGTCCTCACTTGTCCCACACATTACAAATAAGATGTGCCCTCTTTCTCCCTGTCCCTGACCTGTGCCACCTGCCAACCCCTCCCCCGTAGCTCCTTCCTTCAAAAAAACCTATCAGATCTAGCAAAACTCCCCCTCTCCAGGCAGACTTCCTGGATTACACCTTTCAGCTTCTTAGTATTTCAGATTTTAGTGCCCAGTTAGCATGACAATTTTAAAAATCAACTATCAGGACTCCGTGCTCCCAATGCAGGGGGCCCAGGTTTGATCCCTGGTCAGGGAACTAGATCCCGCATGCATGCCGCAACTAAGAAGTCCGCGTGCCACAAGTAAAGATCCCGCATGCCGCCACTAAGACCCGGCACCACCGAAATAAATAAATAAATAAATAAATATTTTAAAAAATCAACTATCAATATCTTATACAAGGCAGATGTTCCACCTCCCCAACAAAACTGGGAATTCTTCTGGGCAGGAACGGAATCAGTTGCTTCTTTTGCATCTTCCTCCTTCCACGCCTTGGGCCCAGAGCAGTGCCAGCCCCTCAGGGGTTGCCGGCTCAAGGACCTCGCTACGCTCTCTAATCCTGACAGAGCCAGGCCCTCTGGCTCTCAGTGGGGAGACCATGTGGCTCCCAGCCCAGCCCCAACTGGGTCTGCTCCAGACACCTGGTGCATGTCCATGGCCAGTGCTGCAGTGGCAAGGACAGGGCATTTGAAGTCAGTTTGATGAATGATATGGTAGAAGGCCACAATCTTGCCTTACTGGCTGAGAGCACAGGAGCAAACTGATTCATTAGTGGCGTTTGCTGTTTTGATAAGACTGATTTTAACGATACAATTAAATGATGTCTGATTGCTCAACAGTGATACCTGGGTTGCTCCCACACAAGCACAGCTCTGTCTGTCCTAGCTGGTGAACAGCCCCTTTCTCAGGGAAGTATTGTCAAACCCATCTAAGGCAGAAAAGTAATCCAACAAGCAGTCCCTGGAAAGCAAGATATCTCCCAGAAGAAATAAAAAAATAAACACAAAACACCTTTCTATATCACAGTAGGATCTAAAAATGTTGCTGTGGGAACCAGAGATGAGTCTGGCGCCCACTAACTGTGACATGACCCCGTGTGACCACAGCAAGTCCACGATCACAGTCTGGTTCAGTGTCCTTCTATAAAATTCAGAGGACTCATTTTAGTGAATTAGTTAGAATGGCCCATTCCAGCCTGGATCAGAAGGGCAATATGATGGTAAATTATCTGCAAAACAGGGAAGAGGATGCATTGCTTTGTTTTGTTTAAAAGGATGTAGAGAAAAGAGCAACACACAGAGAGCTCAGAGCCAAGGTGAGCTCTGGTAGGCCACGTGCCTCCTGAGGTGAGAAAGCCACCGGTCACCACCTGGCCACAGAAGCATGAGTGCAGCGTTGTAGTTACTGCTTGGAAGAGCTGATAAAGAGTTGATAAAGCCTCTTCATCAGGCACCCAAGGTCCGTATTTCAAAACAGCTGAGTGCAAGTTTCTATGTCATGGCCCTAATGCACCAAAACTCTATTGACAAAACTCTTGCTGTGCAGATCTAAACACTATTGATAATGGCTGTACTCAAACAATGGAGTGGCATACCAAAGAAAAACAGAAACAGAACAGAAAACAAGACCAAAATACTTTTAAGTGATTACTTAAGGTCTCCTTTAAATTATTTTCCGTAATTATCGAGCCAGCAGTCCATTGTTATTAATTCATATTCAGCCTATTTAAGCGGTACCAGCAACACAGGCTGAAAACAAATGCCTCAGTAATTTCCTAACTTTTGAGTGTTATTTTCTTGTCAGTTAAATTTAAAGCAGCCCATTTGTGACCACATTATACCAAGTTAATCTCATCTAAAGTGCTTCACAAACCCTAACAGCTACGCTAAGGTTTTATACTAATGAAAGCAATTTACATAAATGAAATTTATGTCAATGCATTTCATGACAAATTTTTTATTTTATAATAATTATAGTACTTATATGATAACATCTGTTGATAGTCACAGTCTAAACCTGGCAAAGATTTAAACCCACATCATTTTCCATGCATCATGTACATTATCTGTGAAAAGCAGTAAAAAAAAAGTAATGAATGCATTAATCATACCAATATCATCTGCAAAGCATAAATCTGAAATACCTTTCACCTCAGCTCAAACTGCGTTTTATTTTTTACACACCTGATTTTACGCCATCTGTAAAAGGGCAAGACAAAGACTTTTGAGGAAATTATATTTCTTGGCTGTTTGACTTTTACAAAATGCTCAGGCGAAGTTGTGTAAACAGAAGGTTTACTATACTACTAAGAAAAAACGATGCAGTTAAAAGTCCATTTTTATTAAAGGATGGTGTAATCACCACAACATCTTCACACTGCAGTGTGGTGTCATATCTGCATTTTTTACACCTGTTTTACATTTCCCTTCGTCTACCTATCACATGTGTTTTTACAAATACACATCAGCTCTAAACCTCTTCTATGACATAAACAGCAGAAGCAAGACTCCAAATGATAACATTTTAGGCTCTAATTTCCCTACCCTGGTGGACACCAAACCAACGTCCCAGCCACCACCTGACAACATCAGCGTGTCCCGCCCGGGACTCCCCGGGACTCCAGGAATAACTTCAAAGTGAAAACCAACATGAAAACACCACGCAGATATTCTTACCAGCTTCCCAAATTTTAGGTAAAGCTTACTAAAAGGTAGTGTCTCTACTCTCTACTCCAATGACAACTGTGAACACTTTCTCAGGTTTCTAGTTGGCTAAAAAAGCCCATCAGTGGGCACATGTTAAGAGCAAGCAACTGGTGTGATAATCAGACAAGTTTTCACTTTCCCTGGCTCCCAGACACACAGATAATAGCCTAAACTTTAAAAGCAAAATGACATTTTCTAACCTATATGATGCCGAAGCCTTAAGAACATCCTCACTGAGAGTGTTTCTTTACCCTCACCAGGCAGTGAATATCCACTTTCAAGAGTACTCAGATGTGACATTTATATTACTGAATTACTGACTCATAACTTAATGAACAATAAAAACTGAACTAATTCATTCACAAGGAGAGTGCCTGAGACCTCCACCCATGTCCTGCCAGGATCGTTAAGATTTTCATTAACAGTTGTCTGTCTTCCGGTATCAACAAGCCTTTGACTTCACTAAGTGTTTCAGAATGTTAACCATAAGCCTATTATCAAATTCCTCAATAAAACATCTTTACAGAGTAAGTCACCAACAGTAACTTTCAACTGCTCTACAGCAGGAGCTCCAGGACAGGAATAGAAACCATTTTACAAACCCCAAACTCACATATGGTGGGTGTTACTGCTGCTAGACACACAGAACCCCACTCCTCCACCATCGCCACCACCGCCGAGGCCATTCAGAAGCCCCCTCCCTACTCCAGTGCCAGAAATCTTTTAACAGCAGCAGTTACATTAACCAAAATGTGATGAACAAGACAAACCACAAATAGAGCTTGGACCCTGCCCTGTGAGAGATACTCAACTTAGACAAGATATTAGACTGAACCATGTAAAAGAGCCATTTTTGTAGGTCAAATCTGGCTGAATATCAGCCAGTTCGTAAGATTCCATCTAACAAAATCGAATACCCTGCAGGCAGGCCCACCTAATAAAGCACAGATGAGGTACAGGAGCTCCTCCTGGAACGCAGAGAATTACAGCTCTTTTTCACAAAGCTCAGTCCCTCTCTCATGAATCAAACCTGCTCTCCATTACCAAGTGGAAAATCCTTACCTCCTCCAGCCAGAACTCTTCATTCACCCAAAAGGTACCAAACTAGGTCAGCTGACGCACCCCCACTCTTACCTATTCCTGATACTTAGTTTGTTTCTGCACTGAACAGGGGTGGTCCAGTATCCAAGAAGGAGAGACTGGGGACAGCCTTCCCAGGGGGCTGTGATGCCGCCTGGCCCACCTGGGCTCCTGCCCTGGAGGGCTCCACCTGCTGGCATCTGGAGTAGCTGTTGCCTGGGTTCAAATCCTCATCTTCTAAACCTGCTTCCAAAGCATAAAATTTCCTCTGATTTTTTTTTTTTTTAATTTTTGGCTGCGTTGGGTCTTCGTTGCCGCGCACGGGCTTTCTCTAGTTGCGGTGAGTGGGGGCTACTCTATTGCAGTGAGCGGACTTCTCATTGCGGTGGCTTCTCTTGTTGCGGAGCACGGGCTCTAGGCACGTGGGCTTCAGTAGTTGTGGCAGGCACGGGCTTCAGTAGTTGTGGCTCGCAGGCTCTAGAGCGCAGGCTCAGTAGTTGTGGCGCACAGGCTTAGTTGCTCTGCAGCACGTGGGATCTTCCCGGACCAGGGCTCAAACCCGTGTCCCCTGCATTGGCAGGGGGATTCTTAACCACTGTGCCACCATGGAAACCCATTTCCTCTGATTTTATAAGCTTCCCACTTGTCCCTACATGACAATGCCTAACAAAATGTATCTTTATGGAAGGCTCACACCCACATTTCTAACTGACATTTTGTTCTTTCAACACTATCACCCTGCAGTTGCCAAACACCTAAGAATACGTTTACATGTCACTCAGACCTCTCCCTCCTTATGTCTACATGAACAGAAAAAAAAAGCAAAACTCCTTTACAAATGCCAACCCCACCCTAAGTCCAAGTACTCCAAGTGTCGAAACTTCCTGCCTCGGCCCTGGCACTGCCATGCTCAGAATACCCATGGAGTCTCACCATTACCTTTGCACCACCACCGAGGAAAGACAGTGGGCTAACAGCAACCAAAACCCACGGCCACTTCATCCACCTACGCCATTAGGATCCCTCAGGAATTTTCACATTTATATTCGCTAAGTATTTGCGCTGATGTGAGCTATCAAATGCATGTGGACTCTTTGGAACTAACCATATCTTGGAATAAAACCTCTAAGAGGAAAAAAGTCCAAATATATTTTACTAGCTACTTCTTATGGTAAAACCTAGAATAAACCAAAGCTTTGAGAAGTAGCTTTTCCATCCAGGGTCAATGAAAAGGTTTCTAAAATGTATGGTTCAATTTCTATAGTAATAAAAGAAATGGATTCTAAAGCAAACTTATAATACCATTTCACACACACTACATAAGCAAACCACTTAAAAACTGTAGCACCCGGGACTTCCCTGGTGGTCCAGTGGTTGAGATTCCGCGCTTCCACTGCAGGGGGCACGGGTTCCATCCCTGGTCGGGAACTAACATCCCACACCGTGCGAGGCACAGCCAAAAAAAAAAAAAAAGTAATACCCAACAAGCGTAATCTTACTCCTGAAGATTTATTGTAAGTAAAAAGACAAGACTATGTAAAGAACTGGAAAATGAGGGCTTCCCTGGTGGCACAGTGGTTGAGAGTCCGCCTGCCAATGCAGGGGACACGGGTTCATGCCCCGGTCCAGGAAGATCCCACATGCTGTGGAGAGGCTGGGCCCGTGAGCCATGGCCGCTGAGCCTGCGCGTCCGGAGCCTATGCTCCGCAACGGGAGAGGCCACAACAGTGAGAGGCCCCCGTATGGAAAAAAAAAAAAAAGAAGAACTGGAAAATGTTCATACCCTGTTGAGCAAAAAAACAGAACATTTTTCACCTATATATTCAGCAAAGACTAAAAAAAAATACATGCTAATACCCAGTGTGAAGTCTCTTAGGGGAAATGGGGGTCATCAGCTCTGACCACGGCTCCCTCCAGCGTGTAAAGCTGAGGCCAGGAGAGGTGCTGTCACATGCAGCACAGTGGGCCTCCCCTAACTCCTACTAAGGGCAGGACTGCAGTGAGGGAGACATGGTCTTAGCAAGGCATACACACGCATGTGGAAATGCCTGCTCACAATAAAAAGTTACAGGTCCACAGGCTAGAGTGGACATCCTCTCATACCCATCTGGCATACACGGGGGACTGTACCTAGAAGATAAATTTCTAGATTCGTACGATGGGTATTGGACAACGGGTACTTTAAAAGTTGACAGACATCACCCAATTGCTCTCCAAAAAGGTTATATTACTTGACACTCCGACCTCTTCACTTTCCATCTCCCACATCACAACTACACTTCCCTCCTCACCAGCTTAGACTCCAAAGTCCAATGTTTTGACCCTCCCTTGCACACATCTTTAGTTTCCTTGCCCCCGGTTCCTCCACTGCACTCACCTGGCAAAAGTTCAGCCCTTGTTAACAGCTCATACAACTCAATAAGAAAAAAAACAAACAACCCATTCAAAAACTGGGCTGAAGACCTAAATAGACCTTTCTCCAAAGAAGACATACGGATGGCCAACAGGCACATGAAAAGATGCTCAACATCACTAATTATCAGAGAAATGCAAATCAAAACTACAATGAGGTACCACCTCACACCAGTTAAGAATGGCCACCACGATAAAGCCTACAAATAACAAATGCTGGAGAGGGTGTGGAGAAAATGAAACCTCCCTCCACTGTTAGTGGGAATGTAAATTGGTGCAGCCACTATGGAAAACAGTTTGGAGGTTCCTCAAAAAAACTAAAACTAGAGTTGCCATATGATCCAGCAATCCCACTCCTGAGTATATATCAGGACAAAACTATAATTCAAAAAGATACATGCATCCCCCAATGTTCACTGCAGCACTATTTACAATATATTGCCAAGACATGGAAACAGCCTAAATGTCCACTGACAGATGAATGGATAAAGAAGGTGTGGTACATATATACAATGGAAAATTACTCAGCCATAAGAAAGAATGAAATAATGCCATTTGCAACAACATGGATGGACCTAGAGATTATCATACAAAGCAAAGTAAGTCAGAAAGAGAAAGACAAATATCATATGCTATCACTTATATGTGGAATCTAAAATACAACATAAATGAACCTATCCACGAAACAGAAAAAGACTCACAGACATAGAGGACAGACTTGTGGTTGCCAAGGAAGAAGGGGGTGGGGGAGGGATAGACTGGGAGTTTGTGTTTAGTAGACGCAAACTATTACACAGAGAGTGGATAAACAACAAGGTCCTGCTGTACAGCACAGGGATATCCTGTGATAAACCATAATAGAAAAGAATATGAAAAAGAATGTGTGTGTGTGTGTGTGTGTGTGTGTGTGTGTGTGCGCACACATGCACGCGTGTATACAGCTGAACCACCACACAGCAGAAATTAACACAACATTGTAAATCAACTATACTTCAATAAAATAAATTAAAAAAAGAAAAGGTTCAGCCCTTGTTAAGCCCAACCCTGCACCTACTCCAAGCCTGTGCCCAAGCAGCTGAACATGGCTGGACAAAACACACAGGATCTTCACCTTAAATGTTTGCCCATAAATCTCCAGTGACACTGAGAACTGCCCAGCAACTGACCACATTTCACAGTTCCTTCACTGTCTTAGTCTCTAAGAGGACTATTTCATGCCTTTTCCTATTTTTCCAGATCTCCAACACTCCTCTCTCCCACCCCGACTCATCCTCAACTGATGACTTCACTAAAAAAAGAGAAGCAATCAGAAGAGAAAACTACCTCTTCTTCCCAAGGCGAACGTGGCAACCTACCTGCATCTGTACACATACACTCAGCCTTCTTTCCTATCACAATGGAGGTACCATGCCTGCACCTCCACCCGCCCTCTTTTGCCGATCCAGGACAATTATCCCCTCTGACGGCTCTCAAACTGTTATTCCAAGCCTGAACTCTGACCTCGTATCACCAACTGCTGATCCAATATTGCCACTTGGGTGACTAGTAAGTATCTCAAACCTGACATGTCCAAAATGGAATTCTTAATTCCCTACCCTGCTCTCCACTCCATTTTCCCCAGCCAAGTAAATGGTACCAGTGGCACCACCCTTTACCCTACAGCTTGAACCAAAACCTTGGGATCATCCTTGACCCTCTCCTTCCCCCACATCCAATCTAACAGCAAGTCTGGACTGTTCTATCTTTAAAATAAATGAGAAATCCTGCGTTTCTCTCCACATACCACTGCTTCCCCCATAGTCTCTCACCATCTCTTGCCTAGCCTATCACATGGCAACATACACATTCTGCCTGCTGCCACTCTTGCCCTTCTACCATCTGTTCACAGCAGAACAGCCAGGGTGATCTTTTTAGAACATAAACTGAATAATGGCACTTCTCTGCCTGAAATCCTCCAAGGGCTTTCCTTCCCAGAATAAAATCCAAACTCCCCACACGGCAACAAGGCTCCCGTGCTCCGGCCCCTCCCTCTCTTCAGCCTCTTCTCCTTTCTGTCCGCTCCAGAAACTGGCCCCCCGGCTCTTCCCCAATCACACCAAGATCACTCCTGCTCCAGGAATTTGGTACTTGCTGTCTCTCCACCGGAAATGCTCTTCCTTCGGTCTTCGCATGCTCAGCTCCCTCACATTACTCAGGCCTCAGGTGTCCCCTCCCCAGAGAGGCCTTTCCAGCCCCCTCTATCTTAAATAGTGTGCTCACCCCTCCGTCACTCCCCATCCCAATATCCTACTTTATTCTCCTTCATGACTTCATCACTACGTGAAACTATATTATTTGTTCATTTGTTTATTGTCTATCTTCTCTGCTAGAAAGGGAGCTACATGAGCTTAGAATAGTGCCTGGCACAGAGAAGGGGCTTAATAAATATCTGGTAATGAATATTGCTTTTACAATAAAAATTAAACTACTTTAAAAAAATTTAACTGCTTGTACAATTGCCACATTGTGAATAAACTATACATATGGAGAAAGACTAGAAGAGAATAGGTAAAAAGATGGAAGTAGTTGCAATGGGAAAATTTTTATTTTTATTTCCCATCGTATTTTAATGTTTTATATCATTGCTTTATAATTTTAAAAAATACCTTTTCTGTATTGAAAAATAAATGAAAGATAAGTGAGGATCCATCAATGCCAGAGGGTCATCACTCTAAACATTAGTTGCAAAAAAGGGAAAAGCAGCCCTGACACCTGGGAGCTGGCCTGGACTGCCACCTAGGCCTCCAAGTTGCTAGGAGCCAAACCCAAACCTAGGCCTTGGTGCTGAACAGCAACAGCAACATCAGACAAGGCCACTCTGTGACCATGAAGGATTAGGACAAAAATATAACCACTCTTGTAATGATTGTTATAATCATGACAATAATGTAATGTGGAGTATCACAGATATCACTCTGCAATGATATCTCAACACAAACAAAACGTGAACATTGTCCAAATCACAAAACACCAAGCACCCGCCTCTCTTGGCTAATGAGTGACTGCTGCTTCTTTACCAGTTTCAGCTTTGACCCCACTTTAGTCCATTCTCCCTCTAGGTAAGATTTATTAAAATAGTGAATCATAGAAGAGCCCATTTGCAGACAGCATCCAACCCAGAGCAAAGCTCTGATCCTTAAAGACTCCAAAATCACAAACACCAGCCCAAATCCAGTAGTAAGTCTTTCCAACACCGTCTTCCTGAGATGCCCCACGGTTCCCTATGCCGTGCACTCTTCCTCACCGCAACAAGCAATAAGCCTAACTTGTTCAGCTATTGGTATTTTCCTGGTGGTCTTTGGCTGGTGGGCACTGACACTTGTCATGACATCAGTTGCCACTACAGGCCATTACATGCAGAAGTCATAGGAGCCTGGCTAGAAAACCAACCGCAGGATATAATACCAGTGCCGGTTCTCTGAATACATTCCCTGACATCAGCTGATTTTCTTGTCATCTGCCTCTTTCTCCTAAAAGGTGAGTGAAGGGGGTGGGGGGGGGGAAGCCAAGAAAATTAAATGTCCTGGTGAATAACGTTACAATTAATGAAGGACACCCTGCGCAGCTTCCCTTCCCCCCACCATTTCCGAAAGCACACTGAGCACAAGTTAGAGTGGGGCTGGATGACTGACTCATGGGCAGAGTCTGAGGCAACACTACTCAAGTACTTTAAGCCACATGTTCAAGCCCAATAAATTAGCCCAGGCTTAAAGAAGTCAGGCTGTACACGTGTAAGAATTTTAGTAAGCTTGGAAAATGCTACCTAGAGCTTATGCACAAGCTTACTGTACCAACGGGATTCCCTGCCACCAGCCACAGAGTGCTAAGCCCCTGACAAGAGCCACTGAGCACGTGGGGCAGCAGGGACAAGGAGTCGGCTTGGTCCAGGTTTCCTCAGGAGTTGGAGACACAGCAGAAGGCTGGTAGCCAGATGGATGGAGACCAGAATAGGGCATGCGGCACAGTGGAGCCAAAGGCATTTACTAGGAAAACATGTCAAGGTTTCTTTGGTGGAAATCTGGTCCTCAGACACCCTTCCAGAAACAAGCAAACACTGTAATCAATGTCTGCATTTATCAAATGCTTGTTTGCACCCAGAACTGTGTTATGTACAATAGACAGTTATTTAAGCCAACAGGATCTCTGCCTTCTAGATGCTGACACCTAATATAAATAAAAACAATAAATCTGTCCAGAGGATTATCAAACTAACTGAACAAACATGGAATAGTCTAAAGCACTGACCTTATATAAATGCAATGGAGTAAGAACTGATGGGAGATGACTCTCTAAACAGGGTGGGGCCCTAATGGAACAGTTCCCCTGTTAAGGCTGAATCTCCAAGGCAGGGACCAGCTTTTAAGAAAGCTTCAGGACTTCCCTGGTGGCGCAGTGGTTAAGAATCCGCCTGCCAATGCAGGGGACATAGGTTCGAGCCCTGGTCTGGAAAGATCCCACAGGCCGCTAAGTAACTAAGCCCGTGCGCCACAACTACTGAGCCTGCGCTCTAGAGCCTGTGAGCCACAACTACTGAAGCCCATGCGCCTAGAGCCCATGCTCCACAACAAGAGAAGCCACCGCAATGAGAAGCCCGCGCATCACAACGAAGAGTAGCCCCCCGCTCACCACAACTAGAGAAAGCCCGTGTGCAGCAACGAAGACCCAACACAGCCATAAATAAGCAAATAAATAAATAAATAAATTTATTAAAAAGAAAAAAGAAAGAAAGAAAAGCTTCAAGGGCTAGCTATTGGGCTTGCAGAAAATGAGCCAATCTGAGAAGAGGGTGCAGCTTGGGAGATGATTTAGAGACAGAAATGCAACTATAAGGAGAAAGAAAACTTGACAACCATCCAAGAAAAGTAGGGGAAATCAGTCAAGCAGGTGTATGTTTCTCAACCGCTTTTACTCATGTCCCCTTCTGATCAGTATAAAAAGCTCACACTCTCTGTTAATGTTATTCAAGATTTGAAAGGAAATTAAATCTCCTAACCAACACCAAATCAGAGCAATAGTGGTTTCAGAATCTGATTATCCAAATCACACAAATCACCCTCTTCCCCTAGGGCTGAGACTCACCCAGTTGGGTGGTAGCAGCTGTCAACAAGGAAGGAGTAACTATCACTGAATTCTTAAGGAAGAAAGGATTTGGATCTTGGACCCACAGGGCACCAGACAACCAGTAGTATTAGAAAGAGTTACAGCCTAAGGTGACAAAAATAGACCATGGCACAAGCAGGAATATGTAATAATTACCTGATTAAAATTTTTGAAAGAGAACTCTTTGTAGATGGCATCTCTCTCACTTAATTCCGACCATCCTGCTGCTTTAAGATCAAGTATAACTTGGTTCCTCTCCTCTGCTGTCAACCAGTGAGCATCTGCTGACTATGAAAAGAACACATTTAATACCTGAAGTGTAGAGGTTTGGTTAAATTCAAATAAATTCACTGCTCTTTACCTTATGTAGAGAGGTGGAAAAAAGTCTTAAGGGCAACAACTTCTAACCATCTTTGATTACTTTATTCTCAAAATATAAAATTCTCAAAAAACAGACAAAAACAAGGCTAGCTCTGTACAGAATCAGCTGTCTCCATTGTATGTGGGTTTATCACCCCTTACATATGCCTCAAACTTTACAATTCAGCTTCTCTGGTTTATTACAGACACAGCTGAGATCAACCATTTCTCCATCTTACCAAAGACCATCACCAAAGGCCAGCACTCCAGGACTTGGGAAACTGCGGCAAACACACCCACCCAAGGAAACCCTGCAAGTCCATCGGCAGAACCAGGATTGGAACCCAGGGCTCTAAACTCCTGGTCTACTGCTCTTTGGATGGTCCCACAGCACCTTAGTAGCCTTCAGTCCTTACTCACATGAGTCTCAACTATCTGGGTTCACCATCCCCTTTCAATTGTAATGAAAACCAGTCCTCAAAGAGGAAAAATCAAATGCACATTTACAGGGGATTTTGTATAATAACTTCTGGGTGTCCACAGACCCTCTGGACTACAGGTAAAAAGCCCCTGCTTTAGCGGAACGAGTTTTCTCAGAAACACTGGTAAGACAAACTCCCTCAACTGTCTGGCCAGAGCGCTGCCCAGTCTGAAGCACTTGTGTACCACTGTCCACCTTGTGCCTACTCATCCTGGTGATGACATTCCCAAATCCGGAATTCTATTGGTTAACAGGCCCACACTTTCCATGCTATTTGTTTTTTAACTGAAAGAACTCTAAGCAGCATGTCAGACAGAAGATAAGGACACTCTAGGAGAAGTCAGAAGAGCTATGCTCTCGCTCTGGCATAAGTGCCCACCAGTACCTCCTATCTTCCCTATATGCAGGGTTACTATCGTCTCAGATGAGGGAGGGACTGGCACCCAGAAAGACTGAACTAATGTGAGGGCTCCTTATCAAAGGGCAACCGGGGGCTGAGCTGTATCCTCTGCCATGAAACTTCAACTCATTCCCACTTCAGAAATCCTACAACCCTTTATCATTGACATCAATGTAATTAAGAAGGCAAAGTAAGTAACCTTAAAGACAACTTATTCTACGAGGAGGACAAAAGGACGCTGATGAGTCAGTTTTCTGGTTTCTCTTCCTTGCTAGGCCAGCTACCCTTCCCTACAGCTAACAAAAGAGAAAGTGAGAATAACTCTTAATTAAATAAAAACATTTAAAGGCTTGTTCTCAAAAACCATTTACTATTAAAAACCAATGTATCGATTAGCTTTACAATGACAGCTCTGAAAAATTTCACGTAAAGACCTGCTACAGGAAACAAGCTAAAATTTTTATTCAATAAATATTTTAACTCAACTCAAACTATTTTGGAATCACTGAGTAGCTGCAAAGAAAACTATTAACCATGTTGTGGGCAATGCAGCAGTCACCCGGAGTCTGTGGAGCACACTCTGAGCTGTTTTCCTCCGCCCTCTCCACCATCCACATCCCCAGTGAGGTCAATGTGTGCTCACCACAGATGTCTGCCTAGGAAGAGGGACCGTGTTCAGGACTGTGAAATGGAGTCACTTCACCTACATTACACAAATGGTCCCCTTGGGGACATACCCTCTGCAGAACCCTTTGTGGTGGACTTTCTTTTTTTTTCCTGTGGGAGGTGTGGGGAGCGACAGGGGAAAGCATAGGATTTGGAGGGCAACCTTGATTCGAAGCCTAGCTTTGTTACTTTCAGCTGTGGGTGCTGAATAAATCACTTAGCCTCTCACTGAGTAGCAGCGTTCTACAGTGGGGATGTTACAAGATCCACCTGCCCAGATTTTTTTAAAGGTTCAAAGAGATCTTAAGTGGGAAGGCACCCAGCAAAGAGTCTGGCATGTGGCAGCCACTCCAATCGCGGCTGTTTATTCATCCCTCCCCAAACCCCACGATTTTACTTGATCACCAGCACCCTAGACACAGGTATGCCTTGGGACACGCCTAGGTGACAGTAAGCACTCATCTTGCGTTCTCACCTTAGCGGCCACAAAACAGAGTGCTCATCTTCTCCGTCATCGAGTTATTTTACATTTCTTCTATTAAAGAATTTCAAACTGCCAAATGGGCTCTGGCAAGCAGTCTAAGAAAATGAAATGGTGAGTTTAATGCAGTATTTTGCCACTAGGTGGTGCTGCAAGTTAAAACTTTCCCTCAAGTTAACTTACCCCCCAATATGTTAACTTCTAAAGCGGGGAAACGGACGGGACGCCCCTCGGAAGAGGAAAGAATCAATGTGCAACCAAAAAAATAATTTATTGGTAATTCCTCAAAAAAATTAACACCAAGGCAAATGAGTTAATTCAACATTCAGTGCCCCGTTCGGAGCCGAGACGGAGACGGTGCCTGCTCTCACCGAGCGCACAATCTAGAGGACCCAACGCCACCTTAATCACATAAAGAGTCCCTAACCGTAAAATATTTTCACAACTACTTTTCGTATTCACTTTTTTTTTTTTAACGAAAGTCGTCCTGGTTTGTTTTCCGGTTGGCAATTTCGTAGGCTACGACGGAATTCTAGGCCAAGGGAAAACTGTCAGATGCTGCGGCCACCCTTGTCTCAGACCAGCGCGTCGGGCAGGTGCCAGGTGCCCAAACGTGCCTACCCAAAGTCCCAGCCCGAAGGCCCGGCCCACTTCGGGGCCTGCGCCGGTCCCTCCGCCCCTCGGCCGGCACGGCGGGGCCTCGCCCTCCTCCCGCACCGCGAGCCCTCGGCACTCACCATGGCCGCGAGGCTCTGGCTTCTGCCCCGCAGCGCCGCGAACCAACGCCGCGTCGCCCCTCGAGCCCCCAGCGCCGCAGCCATAATCTCTGGCCGAGGGCTGCCCGGCGCGCTGCCTGACCGCCCCTGCCCGAAGTCAGGGGCCGAGCCGGCAGCTCCCAGCCACGGCCCAGGACTTGCCGCACAACCCGGCCCCGCGCCGCGCAGGCCCAGACGCGGACCTGCCCCGGAAGGCCCCCAGATGCTACAATGGCCGGCGACGCTGCTGGCATCTAGGCGGATGCGCGGCAGGCCCCCGGCAGGCCTCCGCAGGCCCAGATGCTGTCAACCCCGGCTCTGCGGCCCGGTGCCGGGTTTCCCGCCTGTGCGAGAGCGGTAGGCGTGCTGGCGAGGCGATGAGGATGGACCTCCGCTTCGCTCTTCGATGTCCGGGCCTCGGGTTGTCGCCGACCGTCTGACCGCACTGGGCTCCCTTCTGGGCGGTGGGGCGAACAGTCCGCGCAGGCGGGAGGACGTCGCGGGCAGGGGCAGGAACAGATGAGCTGCAGAGGGGCGGGGGGTGATTGGGGACCACTCCCCTCTGCTCGCGGTTGAGTGAACCATAGTGATCCGCATAAGGGCCTTATAAGGCAGGGAGCCGCCGGTTGGAAAGTGAGCTCTGCTCTTATTACTTAGCTGCCAATGCCCTGGGCAAACTGGCTCATCTGTCTTTGCCTAGATAATATAATTTGGAAAATCTAGCGCATAGTGCTCTCTAGAAGGTAGCACACGCACGGTACACAGGCACCTCGGAGATACATGTGGACAGTATTCTTTCTTTTTTATATTTGTATTAGTATTTTATTCTCTTATCATCATTCCTCCTTTTTTTGCCTTTTTTTCTTTTTGAGGTGTAATTCACATACCATAAAATTCACCCTTTAAAGTGTACAATTCAGTGGTTTTTAGTATATGCACTTGTATCTTTTTTTACTAAATAGTTTAAGCAAATTAATAATATAAGCAGTTTTGCAGAGGACATAGCAATACACTCGAATATTTTTTTAAAAAACGAGTCCATTTTAAGTTCAACTTAGCAGTTGCTAGCATTTGGCTTTATTTCTCATGTGGACTTGGAAAATATAAAGCCTTTTTACCCAAAATAGTCTAAAATTCAGACTCATGGCCCAGCCCATCTTCTTCCCTTTTGCCCACTTGATGAAAACTCAGCAGAGCAATCTTGCTGTAGACCTTCATCAGATGTCACTGATCTCAAGGCGTTTATCTAAGACATTCTAGTTTCCTCTGCCTGATGCCTTAGGTGGACAGAGGCAGGGGTTGGAATTTAAAATTGTATTTCCAATATTTACTTTGGGTTTTTAGGATCACGAAAAATGCTATAGAAACTTGCTCATTAAAGTGAGAACTGAGAAATGAACTGGTAGTTGTGAGGTAACAAGTTGGAGACGCCTCATCATTTTCAGTAGTTTGCTTTCATCATTTTCCTTCCCTAACACCACTGTAAGAGACTGTGGCATGTCAGCTCTAGTCATGAAAGCAGCAGCAGGATGCTAGTGCTAGTTAGGGCCCAGGGGAAGTGATGTCCACCAGTAGGGGCTGTGAATGCCCGGCCCTCACATGTAGGTCTCTTAGCAGGATTTAAGTCCCTCAGCAAAGATTTACTGGGCACGTCGTCTGTAATGAACACTTGAGAAAAGCAGTCTCCTGCTCACAGTCTTTCACATAAGAATAAGCCTTGGACCTGGGACACTTCCGTACCAAAAAAGAGCCCACACACACTGTGCCAGGCTTATCAGCCTGTGAAGGTACCCTTCCCTGTTTCAGACTGAATGTGTGCTCCTTTGTTCTGCTTAAGCATGGATGTCAATGACCTTGGGGCACACAATGCTATGGCACTAGAGGGGTGCTCTTTAGCCATAGGCTGGGGGTGAGGGACACCATGAGCCACTCTGCACACTGCTGTGACTGACCTTGCTGTCTCTAAGTGAAAAAAAACACTTCCGTCCAGTGCGTGACCATGTTGTTTTCCTTGGCAACTCTGATACCAAGAAGTCATGGACAGAAGTGTTTGGACTTACATCCCTGGTGGCTGGCATTGTGATGATCCTTGCTATCCTCCATGTAGTTGCAGTCCCCTTCTGGCATTGGTTCCTGGTACATGGTGTTCTCGACAGACATGTTTGGCTTGGGGTGGTTTAGCTGGTCTTGGACCACTTCCTTCCCCCCATCTGCTTCCCTGTCCCTCAACACCAGTGCTTCCGGCTGACCCTCCACACTTGCACCTCCCCTCCAGGGAGCAGCCCTGCTCCACATTTCCCTCCAGGGGAAGCTCTGTAGCTTATCTGAGCTAAGTGTCAGAAGCAAAGCCATGGATCTGTTGGTCATCCTGGGAGCCTTTCCTCACCCTCCAGACTAGAATAGGACCCCGTTACATATCAAACAATATGAAAATTCCTGTATCCTTGATAGGATAACGCCCACTCTTGGAATCTGCCCCCAAGGAAATAAGACTATATACACAACCATAAATCCAGCAAAAGAGCACAGGTTAGATAAGTAATGCTGAATCTATTCAAAGGCCTATTATGTAGTCACGGTTAGGAAAACTATTACCAACAATGAAATATTTATCATTTGTTAAGCAAAAGAAGAAAAACGCTATATCATGACTACAAGTATGGGAAACACACATAAGAGAAAGACCGGAGTGATAGGCATACGATGGTTGCCTGAGCCATGGCAGAGAGGCAGGACTGGGTACCAAGCCACATAGAGGCTCTGCAGTCAGAATGCTTAGGTTTGAAGCTGGGTTCCACCACTGGAAGCTGTATAACCAAGAGCAAGTTATTTAGGGCCTCATTTACTCATTTTAGAGTGGTGTCAATCTCAGAGGGCTATTGTACAGATAAATGAAACGGTGTATGTCAGGCACCTCAAACAGCTGGCACACGCAGTAATATTCAAATGTTGGTTATTATTATAAGAGATGGAATAACTAGAGGTTTCTCTTCTTATACGTACAGAACAACATACACGTGAAGGTTCAAATCCCAGCTTCATCAATGTACTGTGTATGTAACCTAGGTAACTTATTTAACCTCAATATGCCCGTTTGCTCATTTGTAAAATGGAAGTAATAATGGTACTGTTCTGAGCTATGGTCCCCTCCTGCCAGTGACTACCCCAGCCAGAGCTGTCCACAGCATGACACATAACATTGTAAGCTTTCAACCAATGTTACACTCAGAAGAAGACTCATCTAAGGTTCTATTTTCATAGAATTTAGGACGCCTTATGAACTATTCTATCTAAAGCTCTGGAAATGATCAGTATAAAAGTAGTTTATCATTATGTAGTCAGCTGTCATATCTGAATTTAAGGGATCTTTTAGAAACAGCTTTTCAAAAAGTTTACGTAAATTACATGTTATCTCTTTTCTACACGTATCCTAAACTAGACTAGAATCAACTTGTGGGCAACAACAGTACTTTATATTTCTTTTGACTCTCACTAAACCTAGCACAATTCCAAGAACATTTTAAGGTTTAATTAGTGCATGCTGATTAATATCTGCCTTACCCAGAAACAACTTCTTAAACCACTTCAGATGCTTTCAGTGAAATCAGAGATCTTGAACACCAAGGTATTTGACTTTATTTTCCCATTGGTTGCTACTTGAAAGGGCACACTTATCGATCCTAATCATTCTTCCCATAAAAGAACACTTTCCTGCTTACTGACTCTGGGAGAGAAATGGCAAATGAACAGAAAACCAACTTTCTCAGACATATACAAGAAATCAAGAGTTTTCTAAAACTATAGCCTGAAAGTCCTATTTCTGCCTCTATATAGTAAGCATACTGTCATTCTACTCACTATTCCACCAAAATACATCTTCACATGTCAAACTGGATTACTCCCTTAAGTACTGGGTAATGTTCAAGTAGTAAAAACAAGAATTTTTACTGAATGTTATGGAATATATTTGCATTTGCTTATTACAATACTAGTTAGAAACACCAGTTTATAATTTTTTACACATTCAACAGTTCAACAAACACATGATTCTTTCAATCTGACTGAAGTTGTAAGTCAGCGCTTCGCTGGAGAAAATGTATGAAATTGCAGCGTTAATTTCTGAAATGAAGGATTGAAATTCTTCTTTCCAACTCTCCTTTGAGGCTAGCACTACTCCGCATGTTCCTGCTCTTGTCCTGGAATTAGCCATCGAATACTCTCAGTTCGAACGGTAGCATACATAATAAAACTAATTAAAAAGAATAAGGAAAATACAAGCAACCAGTCTACATTTTTTATCAAAGTGCTGGGAAGAGGACCTATTTGGTCAGCTTGAGTTACCACCACATTTTTCTTGGCTTCTATACCTGAAAGAGAAATCAGTCGTTTCAAATGAGATAGAAAACATACCCGCTACAGAATTTTCTTAAGTATTCTGCATGGTATGCAAAATGATATGCAGCCTTAAAATAAACACCACAGCTAGTATATCTGGGATGGGTTTCACTTGCCTGTCAGTGTAATCTGTAACTTGCCCTTCTCCCCACCACATCAAAGGAGCAGGAATCCATTCAGCTGTTCAAAGCTAAAACACTAGAATTTCAATGAACTCACCAGAAAGGTCTTAGTCAGTGCATTGTGTGAGTTGTCTTTTCTCTTTCAAGACCAATGTTCAACAACTAGTAAAGCTATTCTCAGGAGTCTACAGAATGTTTTCACAGGGTAAGTAATGCTAAATTCAAAATGCTTTTAAATAATTTACTGAAAGAATTGTTAGGGGACTTCCCTGGCAGTCCAGTGGTTAAGACTCCACACTTGCACTGCAGGGTGCGGGTTCATTCCCTGGTCAGGGAACTAAGATCCTACATGCCATGTGGCACGGCCAAAAAAAAAAAAAAAGAGTTAAGCTGAGCTCATTTAAAAAAAGAAAAAAGAAGAATTGTTAGAACAACTAACCACCACTGGGATCAGTGATTACCAAAGATGCTATGACTGCTAGATTTCATTTGGTTCTAAGTTTTCTGAGAGCACTGAGCAAAATGGCTCCCCCTGTCCATATCAATCTAAACGACAACCAGGGATCCAGGACAAAACTTGGAATAACTACCTGGTAAGAAGCCTTTCACTCCTATGAGGTAAATCAGTTCTTTGTTTTTCTGTGTTAGATATAAGTCATTACATGCAGCTAAGAATATATGGAAGGTATGTTATAATTTTTATTTACTTCCAGTGAATATATTTCAGGAAGAAGAGGGGTGCTCATAACTGAGGCATTAAAGCTTTTGAGGAATGAATTTTCCAACAAAGGAAGTTTCATCAATGTATAGTGCTCAAATTTTTACAGGATAAAAATAAGGCCCTATGTTTTGGCAAATATTAAGGAATTAAAATAGCATCTACAAATGAGTTAATAAATAGAACTCTATACAGCAACAAACATGAATAAAACACAGCCATACACAACAATGCAGGTACATCCCATAAACATAATGGTCAGTGAAATCAGCCAGACGTGGAAGGATCCATACTATACATCTCCATTAATATAAAAGTCGAAAACAAGGAACACTGGGGCTTCCCTGGTGGCGCAGTGGTTGAGAGTCCACCTGCCGATGCAGGAGACACGGGTTCGTGCCCCGGTCCAGGAAGATCCCATGTGCCGCGGAGCGGTTGGGCCCGTGAGCCATGGCCGCTGAGCCTGCGCATCTGGAGCCTGTGCTCCGCAACGGGAGAGGCCACAACAGTAAGAGGCCCGTGTATCGCAAAAAAAAAAAACAAAAAAACAAAAAAACAAGGAACAGTACACTATGGTGTTAGGAGTGAAGATGGTGGTTATCCTTGGGGAGGACAGGAGTGAGTGCTGAAAGGGGACTGGTGATGTTCTCTTTCTGCGTACTGGTTACTCAGGGTGTTCACTCTGTGAAAATTCAGTGCCACGTACCCTAGTGATTGGTGCATATTTTTGTGTAAATATTACATTTAAATGAAAAATGTATGTAAAACAGTATCTAGAGGTATATAGTACGTGAATTTTATCTCAATAAAGCTGTTATATTTTTTAAAGGTATCTATAATCATATTAGTATTACCTATTCATGTTAAGCTTGCCACTGATCAGGAGACATTTAACAGGATCTTAACATTTCATTAGAAAAGAAGTTTTATATCCTAAAGCCAATCTTGAATCCTTCACTTAAGGACAATACTGTAGCAGATCCGAACCCACAGAAGGCACATTCCTCCAGCAATAAAATGTCTTCTTCTACAGTGTTCTACATACCTGTCTGGTTAAAAATGAAGATTTTCAGCGTTTCCAATGTTCGGTCTGTATGATTAAATCTAGCCATTGGTTTAGCCCCTTGAAATAACAAGATGTTAGGAACAGCCACAGTGCCAAACCTCGTAGAAAGGCTACAAGAGAGAGAAGTCAGTCAGAAAACCTGAATTAACAGTGGGCTTCCTCACGCAATTACCATATCAGAATGGATGGAAATAAATGAGGAAGGCTCAGTTTCCTGTGACCTATGGAGGCTCCTGATACTGAAACAACAGGCTTGTAGTTGCTCCTGACAGCCTTCCTCGTGGGTCATGGTTGGGGGCATTCGTGTTCTGTTCTCTGAGTTGCTTTCTGTTACAACATGGAGCTGCCCATGACACAATTATTCCACTAGTTCTGTTTTTAACAGCCAAAACAGATCAGACCAGAAAATTCTAATTTATGAACGAAGCACACTATGTCAATTTACCTAACAGAAGAAATTTCAGACTCTGCAGAATACCCATCTCCAACCCTCATAAAAGATTCAACTTAAGCATTTAGGTTAGTGAGTCGGTGCAAAGGAATCTACAACCTAACAAACACACCAGGAAGTTCACAATTAAGGCAGGACAATTCAGAAGTAATAGGACCTGAGCAGTACTGTTTCACTTTTACAGAATACAGAGTAGTGGTATAAGCTCCAGAGTCAAAATGCTCAGGGTTCAAGCCTCAGTTCTGCCACTGAACCAGCTGTGTGACCTTTGGGCAGATTATTTAACCTTTCTAAGCCTCAGTTACCCCCAGAAGTAAAATGGTAATATTGTATGATCAGGATTTTTTCTTCTGTAAACATGCTGTAACATAAATATTAACATATGAGGCAAACACGTGTCCCACGCCATACAGTAAGAGCGAGTATCCTCTATTCTCCATAATTGAGGCACTATACCAGGCACTGAGATGGATGCATGGTGATGAAGAAGGAACAGAGGAGATGATAAAAGCCTGCAGGGATTGGGGGGCAGCATGGGGGTTAGTATCAGACCCATAACCAAACAGCACTAAGCAGGTGCTTGGAGCCAGCCCTGCTGGCTTGGGGGCAGTGGAGAGCCCAGTCAAAGCTGGACAATGACCTTGAATGTCCTTCCAATCAGTCTGTAACCTTGAGCCTGGCCACTGAGATCTCTCCCTGAAGGCTTTGTGGGAATTTGTTGGGCAATTTCTTTATTCATAAACAATTTCAGGTAAACACTGGCAGTCCCATTACCCACCCCAAAAATCAGTGCCTCATTTTCACCACCAACTTGACTATCTTCCAGAGTTTCCAAATTTATTCACACACAACCTCCTTGTGACCTGCTAACAAGCAGCATCTGACTTAGAGGAGGAGGGGAGTACACAGTTTATAACCCCAGGCACAGTCACAGGGGAAGTATACAACATCTGCACAAAGTTCTTTGTAACTTACCTTACTGAACATTCAGAAAAGACAAAACCCCACTGAACAATATGAAGGAACATAAATTTAGCAAGGGTAAATGTATTTCAAAGGCCTAAAATAATTCGTCAAATTTATCGAATGTCTACTAAGAACACGCATGCAAGAATACATGTGAGCACGAAGAAAGAAAAGGAAGGAGGGAAAGAAGGAAAGAAAAAAATAAAAAGGAAAGAAAGAAATCCTTAGTAGACATAAAACGGGTGCCGAGACTTAGGCTGCCAGGGTGGGAACCTAAGCTACAGATGAAAGTCACAAAGGAAGGCCCTACTTAGGATGCTAATTTTGCTAATTCAGTCTGGCCCGGACCCTAAAACGTCCTCTGCCCCCACCCCTGCCATCAGGCAGAGCCATCACTGAATTCCACCACGCAGAGAACAGTCTTTCCTTCTCAAGCGGCCTCCAGAAAGTCTCCCTCGGGAATGTGACAGTCCTCACTAGTCACACTTGTTTCTCCCTCCCTCAGTTCCATTTCAAAGCTCAAGCTCAAACCTACCTCCTCTGCTCCTAACTTAGCTGATTACGACCTCCAAGTAACTGCAACCATCATCCAACAAGATGAGGCAGAAACCCCACCAAGGGAAGATACTAAGGGAAGATACCTGCTGTGCTGAGATGCATCCAGTGCCAAAAAGTGAAGAGCTGGAAACGCCCGGGGCAGAGAGTTAAAATGAGGGGCCAAACTGGCAGAAAATCGGCACCAAGGGGTGTAAAACAGGACTAGAGTGCAGTCACTACCGTTTGGGTTGAGAAAATCCATAAGGTCCTGTGGCAAAAGAAACAAAGTGTTAAAGTCAGCAGTACAGGATGTGCACTTTTTCTGGAAGGATACACAAAAAACAGGAACCACTGCTGCGTCAAGGGAGAGGGGGTAGGGGCAGGGACGGGAGGGAGACAGTAGTGCAGCTCCCGAAGAACCTTCTGGATTGGAACCATAGGGATCCATGGGTCAGCAGAAAAGTACTAGCAAATGACATGTTATAAACTTTCCTCCAAGGTTTCTTTTTTTCTTTTAATTGAAGTATATAGTTGATTTACAATGTTGTGTTAATTTCTTTTCCATTACGGTTTATCAGAGGATATTAAATACAGTTTCCTGTGCTATACAGCAGGACCTTGTTGTTTATCCACTCTCTACGTGATAGTTTGTGTCTACTAAACACAAACTCCCAGTCTATCCCTCCCCCACCCCCTTCTTCCTTGGCAACCACAAGTCTGTCCTCTATGTCTGTGAGTCTGTTTCTGTTTCCTGGATAGGTTCATTTGTGTCGTATTTGAGATTCAACACATAAGTGATATCGTATGCTATTTGTCTTCTCTTTCTGACTTACTTCACTTAGTATAATAATCTCTAGGTCCATCTACATTGCTGCAAATGGCATTATTTCATTCCTTTTTATGGCTGAGTAGTATTCCATTGTATATATGTACCACATCTTCTTTATCCATTCCCCTGTCAGTGGACATTTAGGCTGTACATGGTTTTTTGTTTGTTTGTTTTTTACATCTTTATTGGAGTATAATTGCTTTACAATGGTGTGTTAGTTTCTGCTTTATAACAAAGTGAATCAGTTATACATATACATATGTTCCCATGTCTCTTCCCTCTTGCGTCTCCCTCCCTCCCACCCTCCCTATCCCACCCATCCAGGCGGTCACAGAGCACCAAGCTGATCTCCCTGCTTCCCACTAGCTATCTACCTTACGTTTGGTAGTGTATATATGTTCATGCCTCTCTCTCACTTTGTCACAGCTTACCCTTCCCCCTCCCCATATCCTCAAGTCCATTCTCTAGTAGGTCTGTGTCTTTATTCCTGTCTTACTCCTAGGTTCTTCATGACATTTTTTTTTCTTAAATTCCATATATATGTGTTAGCATACAGTATTTGTCTCTCTCTTTCTGACTTACTTCACTCTGTATGACAGACTCTAGGTCCATCCACCTCATTACAAATAGCTCAATTTCGTTTCTTTTTATCGCTGAGTAATATTCCCTTGTATATATGTGCCACATCTTCTTTATCCATTCATCCGATGATGGACACTTAGGTTGCTTCCATCTCCGGGCTATTGTAAATAGAGCTGCAATGAACACTTTGGTACATGACTCTTTTTGAATTATGGTCTTCTCAGGGTATATGCCCAGTAGTGGGATTGCTGGGTCGTATGGTAGTTCTATTTTTAGGTTTTTGAGGAACGTCCATACTGTCTCCATAGTGGCTGCACCAATTTACATTCCCACCAAGAGTGTAGGAGGGGTCCTCCTCTAAGCTTTCTTAATATTACTATAGAGCAATTTTAATATTTTTCATAATTCATCAATTCATATACTAAGTACTCACAGGGTACAGGCCACGGTCCCAACTTTGGAACTCTGCATCTCATACAATCTAACAACATTATTAAACTATCATCTGAGCAGCTCCAAGTCTGTGCGAAGCAGTCAGATCCATGTATTTGACCAAAGGTCAGTTCAGTGTGAAGGTGCACCATCCCTGCCACCACCAAAACTCAGACTGCTCAAACTGCTTGCTCCTGGTCGTGTGTGTGACACCCATTAAAAGGCCACAGAGCTGAGGCACAGCATTCACCAGGCACTGAGGGGAGGGTGCAAGGCCAGTGCTGACACCTGCCTCGGAGGGGCGCTCAACATACCATATGTACCCTCATTTGAAATAAGCAATCACACCTCTGAGAGCTAGGATTCTTCTCTTACATAAGCAGCCTGAATTCATTCTGCTCTCTGGCTTTAACGATCTTACAGAAAATGTCAGTCAGTGTCCCAGTATTCTCTTTAGAATCACCATTTAGCCAACTAGCTGGAAAAGCATGCCTGGGCTGGACAAATTGGTCAGCTCTCAGTCCAGAGTAAACACTAGATTCACACTCTTTGGAGGAAAAAAAACTTTTCATCAATATAACATACTTCACGGAGGTATAGAACCAAGATGGTGGAGTACAAGGATGTGCTCTCACTCCCTCTTGTGAGAACACCAGAATCACAACTAACTGCTGGACAGTAATCGACAGGAAGACACTGGAATTCACCAGAAAGATACCCCACATCCAAAGACAAAGGAGAAGCCACAATGAGATGGTAGGAGGGGCACAATCACAGTAAAATCAAATCCCATAACTGCTGGGTGGGTGACTCACAGACTGGAGAACACTTAGACCACAGAAGTCCACCCACTGGAGTGAAGGTTCTGAGCCCCACGTCAGGCTTCCCAACCTGGGGGTCCGGCAACGGGAGGAGGAATTCCTAGAGAATCAGACTTTGAAGGCTAGCAGGATTTAGTTGCAGGACTTCGACAGGACTGGGGGAAACAGAGACTCTACTCTTGGAGGGCACACACAAAATGGTGTGCGCATCGGGACCCAGTGGAAGGAGCAGTGACCCCAGGGGAGACTGAACCAGACCTACCTGCTAGTGCTGGAGGGTTTCGGGCAGAGGTGGTGGGTGGCTGTGGCTCACCATGGGGACAAGGACACTGGCAGCAGAAGTTCTGGAAAGTACTCCTTGGCGTGAGCCTTCCCAGAATCCACCATTAGCCCCACCAAAGAGCAGGGTAGGCTCCAGTGTTGGGTCACCTCAGACCAAACAACCAACAGGGAGGGAACCAAGCCCAAGCATAAGCAGACAAGCAGATTAAAGTTATACTGAGCTCTGCCCACCAGAGCAACACCCAGCTCTACCCACCAACAGGCCCTCCCATCAGGAAAGTTGCTCAAGCCTCTTAGATAGCCTCATCCACCAGAGGGCAGACAGCAGAAGCAAGAAGAACTGCAATCCTGCAGCCTGTGGAACAAAAACCACATTCACAGAAAGACAGACAATATGAAAAGGCAAAGGGATATGTACCAGATGAAGGAACAAGATAAAACCCCAGAAAAACAACTAAGTGAAGTGGAGATAGGCAACCTTCCAGAAAAAGAATTCAGAATAATGATAGTGAAGGAGATCCAGGACCTTGAAAAAAGAATGGAAGCAAAGATCGAGAAGATGCAAGAAATGTTTAACAAAGACCTAGAAGAATTGGTAAAGTTGCAGGATACAAAATTAATGCACAGAAGTCTCTTGCATTCCTATACACTAATGATGAAAAATCTTAAGGAGAAATTAAGGAAACATTCCCATTTACCACTGCAACAAAAAGAATAAAATACCTAGGAATAAACCTACCTAGGGAGACAAAAGACCTGTATGCAGAAAACTGTAAGACACTGATGAAAGAAATTAATGATATCAACAGATGGAGAGATATACCATGTTCTTGGATTGGAAGAATCAATATTGTGAAAATGACTATATTACCCAAAGCAATCTACAGATTCAATGCAATCCCTATCAAATTACCAATGGCATTTTTTATGGAACTAAAACAAAAAATCTTAAAATCTGTATGGAGACGCAAAAGACCCCGAATAGCCAAAGCAGCCTTGAGGGGAAAAAAACTGAGCTGGAGGAATCAGACTCCCTGACTTCAGACTATACTACAAAGCTACAGTAATCAAGAAAATATGGTACTGGCACAAAAAGAGAAACAAAGATCAATGGAACAAGATAGAAAGCATACATATATACAATGGAATATTACTCAGCCATAAAAAGGAATGAAATTGGGTCATTTGTTGAGATGTGGATTGGGATTGACATGTATACACTGATGTGTATAAAACTGATGACTAATAAGAAGCTGCTGTATAAAAAAAATTTTTTTAATAAAATAAACAAACAAAAAAAAACATACTTTGCAACCTAAGTGTCCATCAACAGATGAATGGATAAATAAGATGTGGCACATATATACAATGCAATATTACTCCGCCATAAAAAGAAACGAAATTGAGTTATTTGTAGTGAGGTGGATGGACCTAGAATCTGTCATACAGAGTGAAATAAGTCAGAAAGAGAAAAACAAATATCATATGCTAACTCATATATATGGAATCTAAAAAAAAAAATGGGTCTGAAGAATATAGGGGCAGGACAGGAATAAAGACACAGACGTAGAGAATGGACTTGAGGACACGGGAGGGGGAAGGGTAAGCTGGGACGAAGTGAGAACAGCACTGACATGTATACACTACCAAATGTAAAATAGATAGCTAGTGGGAAGCAGCCGCACAGCACAGGGAGATCAGCTCGGTGCTTTGTGACCACCTAGAGGGGTAGGATAGGGAGGGTGGGAGGGATACGCAAGAGGGAGGGGATATGGGGATATATGTATACGTATAGCTGATTCACTTTGTTATACAGCAGAGTATAACAAAGCAATTATACTATAATTGCTTTACAATGTAAGCATTGTAAAGAAATTATACTCCAGTAAAGATGTTAAAAAAAAAAAATATATATATATATGTATAAAACATACTTCTCAGGGACATGACTAGTCTAAACAATGCTAAATTACAATTTTAGTAATTCAGATATTTTATTTTTATGCCTCCATAACAAATACCTCATTTAGAAGAAGAAGAATGCTATGATTCTGATACCAAGCACCGATCTGTCCACTGGGATTTTTATCATGAGACTTGGTGGTGAGATTAACCCAAGGCTGACTAGGTTTAGGCCTCCTAAAAAGCATATTTGACACTAATTATACCTCCTCCTTTTCCTACAAACATCACAGAAAGCCAGATGAATTTTCACTGATGCAGCCATTAAATGCTATCCCACTTACAATATGATAAAGATTATGACTCCTCATTTGAAAGTTGATAGAGTATTAAATCGTAAAATGAAATGTGCGGAAAAGGAGAAAAGCACTAAATACTTTTGTCTCACCTGTGACATATTTAAAATTTTCAGAGTGAAATTTTCTAATCCCGTCGCATTTCTCTCCTCGCAGTTCACCTTCGGGGATTTCAGACTTTCGGTGGTGTTGGCATCCTCTGTCGGCGGGGGGTCAGATTCCACCACTTCAGGCTCTGCATAGTACTCCTCTTCTCTCTCCGGGAAGCTGGCTCCAGCGCTGTCCAGAGAGAAGAGGCTCTCCCGGGGGTTGCACCTCGAGTCCTCCTCCCCTCCGGCCCCGCAGGTGCCGCTGCTGGGCTCTGGGCTCAGTTTGTCCTCGGCTTCCCCAGGAATCACAGACAACATTACCATGTGTTCACCATCAGCGTCCAGCCCCAGCACTGCCTCGGCCTCTTCTGCAGCCAGGTCCTGGCCCACTGGGTCACGGGAAGGCACCTCCTCACTCGTGTACCCAGCCCCCACCTGGAATGGGTAAGCAGGCTGCTCCTCTGACCATAAGTGACCTCTTTTCTCTGCAACTAAAACATGCCACTATGTTCACAGTCACATCTAACTTCAAAATAAATGAATCCCAAAGAATTACAGTTCTCAAATATGAAATTTTCCCCTCCAGAGTAAAAAGTTACCTTCCCACTAAACTATCACAGAGCCACCCATCATTCTCCAGGTCATGAAGAAGATCACAAGGAGATACTAGATTAATGAACGCCAGGAAGTGGACAAACACATAGCTTCACGCAAAACCTGCTGCTTGCCATGCGGATTACAAGCAAAAACATTCCACTGCAGACATCCAATTAGGAAAATATAATACAAACACTTTAACAATTTAGTTTCTTTGATGAGACTATCCAAGAAAATAATGATGGCTTTATGGAAGATTCTACCATGGCAAAGCACCTTTGCACCCATTATAACAGCTCTGTGAGATGGGCAGCACAAGGGTTATCATGCCGACTTAACAGATGAGGTACAGAGAGGTTCAGTGTAATGCCCAATGGCACACAGCCAGTAAGCAGCAGAGCCACGTCTAAGAGCGAAGTCCACTGACTGCTACTCCAGAGCGGGCCTTACCCTCCCCACATGATACCTCGGAGGGCTGCTGGGCAACACTGCCCGAAGAATGCTACTAGAGCCAGCTCCTTCCCGGGGTGGCCTCTACAGCTGGCCTCTGCTCTCCTGCCTGCTGCCCTTGGGCTACTGCCCTCAGGAGTGCTAAAGGTGCACCAAGCAGAGCAGGGGCAGCAGCAGGGAGAAGAGGAGGAGGATTTTCCTCTCACTTTGGAGCCACTAGATGCGGCTTGGGCCAAAGGTTCAGGTAAGGGGAGAGTCCTGGGCAGTCTCATACATCCATCCAGCAAGCTCCACTCACCTCTGTACAATGACTCCTGCCCTCCACCTTTCATGACCTCAACGACAGCCGCCAGACTCCGGGCCAGGCACTGACCAGGGGAAACGAATGGGCCCAGCTGCACTCAGACAAGCCCACCATATGGCTGGGGAGCCACCAGCTGTATAATGAGCTCTGCATGAAAACAGCGTGTCTAGCAGAGTGTGAATGACCAACTGGCTTCAAAGCCGGGGAGGGATCTGGGAACTTCCTAAGGTATGCACATTTGTATAACGTCTCAAAGAATATCTCCACAGATGTTTGCAGATTCATTCAGCAATTCAAAAACACTCTCTGGGAATTTGCTTCAGGCTCAGTGGAATAATGGGAACCAGATTTATTCTCCCTCCTGAAACAACCCAAAAAACAGCCAAATATGTGAAACAACAGTTTCAGGAGACTAGCAATGAGACAACGAAGGACAGTGAACAGGAAGCAGATGAGAAGAGCCCTACAAATGCTCTAGCTTACTGCCTGAGAGAGTTCCTGCCCTGTCTCAGGGAGGGCCCAGCTGACTTCTCCAGTTGAGATGGAACTGAGGGTCCAGAAAGACCAAGAAGCTAGAGTTTGCAGGACAGAATACTGGAGATGGGAGAGCTGCAGAAAGAGGACTCTGGAGATCTGTGGAGGGGGCCCCGCCTTGAGTATACTGGTCAGCATATGCCTGTAAGTGAACTACCCCAAGCCAGGGAAAGAACCACTCAAAGGAATTAGAGGTAACAGTACCCAACAGCCACAGAAAGCTGGGAATAGTACCTGTCCCCACCCACTAGCCTGGGAAACCTCCTAAGTCACAGGGTACTGGGGAGAGTATGCGAAAGGGACTTGCCTCAGCAGTGGGGCCCAATTAACCCTAAAGTAAATACAGCTCTGCTTCCATCTAGCAATCCTTAAAAGTGAGAATCACACTGTGTTCAAGTAACTTAACTGTATCCCAGAACAAAGCTCAAGAATATTTACAGGAATACTAAAATATCTAGCACTCAACCAGGTAAAATTTACTTCTGGCATCCAATCAAAGATTACCAGGCATGCAAAGAAGCAGGGAAATTCTCCTCATTATCCATAACGAGAATAAGCAACCAAACCTGACCCAGAACTTGCACGGATTTCAGAATCATTAGATGAGGCTGTCAAAACAGCAATAACTGCATCACATATGTTTAAAAAGTTAAGTAGATATAGAGAACATAAGATATAAAAAGAGACCCAAATCAAAATGCAAATCAAAACCACAATGAGATATCACCTCACACATGTTAGAATGGCTATTATCAAAAAGACAAGAAATGACAAATGTTGGTATGCATGCAGACAAAGGGGAACCCTTGTGCACTATCAGTGAAAATGTAAATTGGTGCAGCCACTAAGGAAAACAGTATGGAAGTTCCTCAAAAACTAAAAAATAGAACTACCATATGATCCAGCAATTCCACTTCTGGGCATTTATCCAAAGAAAATGACAACACTCACTTGAAAAGGTACATGCACCCCCATGTTCACTGCAGCATTATTTACATAAGTCAAGACATAATAGGGAGAGTGGGAGGGAGGGAGAGTGGGAGGGAAGACATATGGGAACATATGTATATGTATAACTGATTCACTTTGTTATAAAGCAGAAATTAACACACCATTGTAAAGCAATTATACCCCAATAAAGATGTTTAAAAAAAAAAAAAGACATGGAAGCAATTGATGGATGCATAGATAAAGAAAATGTGAGAGATATATACATATATTTGTATATGTACATGTGTGTATATATATGTATATATATGTATATGTGTATATATATGTATATATATATAAAAAGTATTATTCAGCCATTTAAAAACAGGAAATCTTGCCATTTACGACAACATGGACAGACCTTGAGGGCATTATGCTAAGTGAAATAAATCAGAGAAAGACAAATACTGTATTATCTCACTTAAATGTGGAATCTAAAAACAAACAGGGCTTCCCTGGTGGCGCAGTGGTTGAGAGTCCACCTGTCAATGCAGGGGACACGGGTTCGTGCCCCGGTCTGGGAACATCCCACATGCCGCGGAGCGGCTAGGCCCGTGAGCCATGGCCGCTGAGCCTGCGCGTCCGGAGCCTGTGCTCCGCAACGGGAGAGGCCACAGCAGTGAGAGGCCCGCGTACCGCAAAAAACAACGACAACAACAACAACAAAAAACTCCACAAGCTCATACAGAAAACAGCTTGGTGGTTGACAGAGGTGGTGGGTAGGGGGTGGGCAAAATGGGTGAAGATGGTCAAAAAGTACAAACTTCCAGTTATAAAATAAGTAAGTCATGGGGATATAATGCACAGCATGGTAACTATAGTTAATTATACTATATTGTATATCTGAAAGTTGCTAAGAGGGTAGTAAACCTTAAAAGGTCTCATCCAAAGAAAAGAATTTTATAACTGTGTGTGATGATGGATTTTAACCAGACTTATTGTGGTGATCATTTTACAATATATATATATCAGATGATTATGTTGTACAACTGAAACTACTATAATGTTATATATCAATTATATCTCAATAATAATTTTTCAAAAGACCCAAATTATACTTCTAGCAATGAAAATTACAAGGTCAGAGATGAAAACTGCACTGGGTGGGATTCATAGTAGATTAGACATTACAGAAGAAAAGAGTAGTTAACTTAAGGCATAGCAATAGAACCCATACAAAATGAAACACACAATGAAGAAACGAATCCCCCCCCAAATTAAGAGTGACAGTGAGCTGTGGGACAATTTCAAGTGGTCTCATGTACAGATAATTGGAGTACCCAAAAGAGAGAAGTAAATGGGGGAAAACACAAAAAGTAATTGAAGAAACAATCACCGAAAACTTTACAAACCTGATGAAAACTATAAATCCATAGATCCAAGAAGCTCAACAAACTACACCAAGATACATCATAATCAAACTGATCAAAACCAGTGACAAAGAAAAAATCTTAAAATCAGACGGAGAAAAAAGACATGCTATGTATAGAGGAACAAAGATAAGGATGACAGCAGATTTCTCATTGGAAACAATGCAAGCAAGAAGAACAGCATCTTTAAGGGACTGAAAGGAAAAAAACTATAAACCTAGAATTCTATACCCAGCAAAAATGTCTTTCAAAATCAAAGGCAAAATAAATACGTTTTCAGACATACAAAAGCTGAAACAATTCATAACCAGCAGACCTACATGACAAGAATCTAAAATGAACTTCTTCAGGCAATAGAAAAATGATACCAGATGGAAATGTGGATCCACACAAAAGAATGAAGAGCACCAGAAATGGTAACTACATAAATAAATATATACAATTCTTTCTGAAAGTCTAGCTCTGAAGGGGAAAAGAAAGACCCGGTAGTTGTTATGGGCAGGCAGGGGGCTAAGAGAAACTTTCGTTTTGGTTTTCAGGACACAGGAGAAATTTAAGAATATATAAAGCTCATGGGAAAGTGAGTAAGCAGGGAGAGGTGACAATACAGGTTAGAGAGGGCAGAGTACAGGGCTTGAGAAGCAAGATAGGTCCTTGACAGAAGAGGGTCAAGCACTTCTTTGCCTATGACCTAGAAAAGGGGCTGGGTGCCTGGGCAAGGAGCTCTGTCAATGGGGTGCAGATGGCAGTCCTTCTGTAGCCTTTGGTTGATAATCATGTACTACTTGTATAATCATAAGTAAAAACAAACAAACATGTTTACTAGATCGTCCTCAAGACAGAGCAGAAAATGAAGCCAGAGAGGCTAAAAGTCTGGAGAAGAACAAAGGGTGCCAGATTTGGGAACCAACTCTACTCCCAAATGCACCAGTTCTGCAGAGATCTTCTCTCTCTGAACCTAATCAACATTCTAGGTCCTCTAAAGTAAATGGAGAATGCCAATATCCTAAAAGAATCTCAAGAGAAAAAAGTCAGCGCACAAAATAGAATCTGGTTCTTCTGATCACCTTTATGTAAAACTGGATAGATGTCCCTTACAGAAAATCAAAAGGAAGTCTGAGTGATGCAGAGAGCTAGAATTTTGAGTCAGGAGTGTTGTTTTTCCCTCCTGTGAAGATATTTAAGTAGAGAGGACAAATTAGGAACAAAACAAAAATTCTCACACCCTCAGGTACCATTTTTTTCATTTAAGCATTGGGAAGAAAGGAAACATTGAATTATTCCACTCTAAGAAATGACCTACCCTGTGAGAGCCACTGAACCCTCCCATGGTAATGCGTCTTTTAAAAAAGATTGCTTCTCAATGTCAATAATCTGATTATAGTTTGAGCCATGCATAAAGTGAAAATTACTGCACTATTGGCAGCAAGGAATATGTTTGGAGAACAGGGGCGAGGGCACCACTCCAACTCTGCCAAGGAGCTCCTTCATACCCTTCCAGTTGTTCTCAAAAGACTCTCTACCAGCCACAGGTTTCTTTTCATAATGGCTTCTGTGTCAGGGGAGCCAACTGGGGAGGACCAAAAACAGCTGGGGGTTAGAGGGGCAGCAACCCGTACTTTCCATAGGAAATTTTCAGTGTGTGCATCTAACAAATGGAGAAAATACCACTGAAATGCAGACATTCATAGGGCTACCATGCAGATTAAATGAGAAAAGACGTATATGGTCCCTGGCACATGGTAAGCACTCCATAAATGGCTACAGTGATGGCGATGATGATGATGATAATGGTTACGACTGATGCTTACAATCCAAAGAGATGGACGGAAACCACAACTAGGTCCTATTAATTCCTCTACTAAATACACTCTGGATCCATCCACTTCTCCCAACCCACTCACACCCCTCAGCCCAGGCCACAGTCATCTCTCACTTGGACAACTGCTGCAACCACCAAAATGGTCTTCCTGGTTGGCCCTCTACCCCCTCTCCAAACCCTCCTCACAGCATCCAAGTGAAACTGAAAGTCAAAGGCAAATGTGATCATGTCACTCCCCTGCTAAAACCCTTTCAATGGCTTCCCCCTACGCTGTGAATGAATCCATGCTCTGTAGCATGACTACCAGGCCCCAGGTGATAAGGTCTCTGTCCATACTCCCAACAGGTGCCACTAGACATCTCTGGTCCCTGATCACTCACACCCTCCTCCCCCTACCTCAGAACTGTCCTGAGGGCTGTTTCTCTGCCAAGAGCCCTCCCTCCACTCCCTCTCTTCTTCTGGCTAATCTGACACATCCTTCAGATCTCACCCTAAACTTCACCTCTGTAAGGTGAGCTTCACCCTCCTAGACCCTCATACCAGAAGGGTCTCCCATTACAGCATTCCATAATGCCCTGGGGCTCTCCTTGAAGCATTTTCCACTCTTGTGGAAAATTTACTTAATTATTTGTGGTCATTTAATGCCTGCCTTCCCCATCAGACAGGAGGGTGGGCGTATTTCTCTACTTGCTCTCCACTGCACCCAGAGTGCCTAACAGAGTGTATGGCATATGACAGGTGCTCAGTCAGAATCTGCTAGTTGACTGTCTAGTGAAGACAGGTGTGGGGTGTTGAAGTCCAGGGTTGGCACCCGTTCCTTGACACCTGGACAGCACTGCCACCTCCAGTTGCTAATTTGCCAGTGGTATCCTCTGCAGAAAAAAAGCCTTGGATTTTCAGCCACCCCCAAAGGGAACCAGCTGATGAAGATTCCTCAGTCCTCACCCCATTCATGGCCTGGCCAAGATGACCAGTGACCCACCCCATGGCTGGTGTCACCCTCAGGTCTGTATGACGTGACCCTCCCTGCCAGGTAGGCTCACACTGACTGCCGAATCAGCCAGTGTTCTGCCAGGAAACAGCATGTGCAACTTGGACAATTCGAGGAGAACTTAATAAAGGTACCTCCAACATGTGAGCTGGGTGTAGAGAAACCAAAAGCAATGGTAAGGAATCCCAGGTCAATAACAGCAGAGGGGGAGCCAGTTACCACTCATAGACCTTAAGAGTCCAGAGGCAGAAGCCTTGAAACAGAGAGTACAACCTTCTAGAAGCCCTAACTTTCAGTGGAGGGACACAGCCAAACTGCGATATCCCCAAAGGAGGGAGCTGAAAGAATCAATAACCTGACCTCACTGTCCTTTTATGCCAACACAACAGAAGCCAGAAGACAGAAGAGCCAGTTGTTTATTCCATACAGGACAGCTACTCAGGGCACAGAGCAGGGTGGAGAAGGCTGAAGAATGATCTGAGAGACAAACAGAAGATATCCAGCACATGCTGTCCCCTCTCTGAGGCTGGTGGTTAAGTGTAGCGACAGAGAAGTGTAGTACAGAGCTTTGACTGTGAGGTCAGGCAGACAGAGGCTTGAATTGTAGCTTCTCAACTTCTGCTGTTGGACCTTGGTAAAAGACTTAGGGGATGCTGAGTCTCAGTTTACTCATCTATCAAATGGGGACAATAACAACATACATTTCATAAGCATTTAAAGACTAAATAAGATGATGCTCAAAAAGCACTAAGCACACTGCCTGGCAGATAATGAGTGTTTTCATTACTTTTCATTACTCAGCAAGTCGGCTGCCCTGCCTCCTTCCAGGACACGGCAGGGAAAGGAAAGATCTGGGTATTCCTGTTAAGTTTTGAATGACAAGAAAGGCCAAAGGGTCTGGACTTTAATAGGGCTCTGCGCAGTAGGGCGAAGAAACAATGGGAATAAGGCCTCCACTCCTGGGCCCAGCCATGCCTCCAGGTGGCTGCCTTCCCCACGGAGGGACCCTGAGAGCATGCTCTGGCAAGCAGCAAGTTACCCTGGGATCTGCTGTGTTTTTCTCATCTGTCCTTCACAGGCACCTGAGCAAGAGTGACCTTCTTACGAAAGTGGTCCAGCAGGGTGCAAAGTAAAGCGTGGGCTTTGCAGTCAGAGATACAGGCTCTGCCAATTACCAGAATCGCAAACGTAGGCAGATTTCTTAGCCTCTCTGAGCTCAGCATCTTCATCTGTAAGACACGGATACTCACGGAATCTATCTCATAGGATCGGTGGGAGGGCTAAATAAGATAATGATAGCACTATGCACAGTTCCTGGCTCCTAATAAGGGCACCATAGAGGTTGGCTATTCGTTATGATGATTATCATTAATAATGAAGTGCTCAGCACATGGGGGTACGCCTCAGTAAGCGCTAATACACGGTTCCTCCCGACTGAGTCACCTGCTCAGGGGCCTGAACATGGCCCGGGCATCCCGCCCCGCCGGCCCCTACCCCGGACCGCGAGCGGGGACCACCGGGGGAAGGAGGTCGGGATAACCCGGGAAGACGCGCTGTAGGGGGCGCCAGGAAGAGGCGAGGCGCACAGCGCGGGCCTTCGCGCAGGTAAAAGAGCGTCGCCCGGGTAGACAGCCACCTCGCCGGTCATTACACGCACAGCCGCCCGCGCCGCCGCCCACGGCCCCAGCCCGCACTCACCCTCCTGGCCGCGGGCGGGAGGCCCCAGCACCCACAGCAGTACCTGCCACCAGCCAAGGAGCCGCATGGTGCGCGGCGGGCAGCGGCCGCACCACCCAGGCCGAAGGGCAACCGGCGCACAGCGACGCGAGTCGCGCTCCTTGCCGGAGGAAAGCTTGAGGAGGAGAGCTCGGGAGCGCGGGCGCGGCCCCGCGCCGCCATCTTGGCAGCTGGCAGCTGCCGCGGGCGCCATCTTGGAGCCGGGCGGTCTCCTCTGGTCTCTGGCTTGTGCCGTGGGACTCGGGGCTGTTAGGGAGCCAAGCGCCCGCCATCTCAGATCGTTTCGAAGTTTCCTGACCCTCAGGTCCTGGGCGGGGTTCCGGCAGAGGCCCGTTGACCTCTTTCTTCACCCGGCAATCGGGGCCGGGCGGCCGGCAGCAAGCCCTGCGCCCGCCCAGCGCTTCGTTCCCGGGCCAGAAAGGCCCGGAAGCGTCCTCCTGGAGTGCCCCATCCAGGGTCAGATCCCTTTCCTCATCCATATTATCCTTCCCAGGTTGCCAGATAAAACACAGGATGCCCAGTTAAATTTGAATTTCACATAAACAACGAATAATTTTTACTATAAGAGACCGACCGAGGCTGGGCTGCGGTAGTTTTGCTATAGTAAATTTTCTAGTGGTTCCAGGAGGATCTGACACAGTGGACAACATGGGTGGAAGAGCCCACGTTCTTGATCACCACATTCATCTTTTGGCCAACAACCTCCCTCTCCCCCAACAGTGTAGTAGCAAATATTTTCTTCTTTAAATTATTCTCTCCCATACCCTCCATACTGGTTTTGAAGGTCATGATAAAGCCAATGGGACAGAGGATTAAGGGGATTTAGGCTTAATGAAAAGGAGGCTGATTTGACTCATCTGGACGCTCCAACGTGGATGCTCTGTGGTTACAATGCTTTCCTTTTTGTTATGTCCTTTTCCCTCTCTGTGTTTGTGTTTTGGTTGTTTGTTTGGACAGATGCACTTACAGATGTTAGACTTGTTGCCTTTCGATAAATACTATATATACACTCTGATGGAAACTCAATAAATACAGCCAACAGAATAGAATGCGAATTTGACTGTCTCGCCACCAGGTGGCACATGCACTTATTTGCAGTGAGAAAATTGCATTCAGGTTTGAAACTTTGATTTTACTTTCGTTTCTAGGGGGTTAGAAAGTTGACATCATCCTCTTCCTTTGGCTGAGATGAACTCTATGCACCAACACCATACAGCCCGGGGATTGTTCATACAAGAAGCTGATAATAATTGGAATTGTTCTTCACAGCTACACACCTGCGCTCCTGGTGTTTTGTCTCCCCTGATAGGTTTACATAAATTTTTTTAATCTATTGAGTCATGAGGACCTCTTTGTCTCTCTCCCTCCCTCTCTCTCAACAGACAAGTATTTACTTTCATTTAGATCACTGTGGCAAAGTGTATTTTCCAAAGCTTGCCACAAAAATATTCCCCATCCCACATGCTGCTGTGCAACGTGATTTTGCCACTGGCCTGTCAACAGGTAGAATCTAATTCCCCTCCCCTTGAATCTGGGTGGTCCTGCGATTCACATATAACCAAGAGAATGTGGCAGTGTATGAAATGATCCTGTATGACTTCTGAGGCGACACAGCTTTATCCTTTTTTGCTGGAAGGTTTGCACAGGCGTTCTGAGCCACGTTCTGTCCTGAGGCTGTATGCTCTGAGGAAGTTCAAACTAGCTTGCATAGGGAAGCCGTGACACTTCAAGAAGAGAGATGCCCACCATCACCAGCTGAGCCTGGCCCCATTCTGTTGCAGCTTCGGCAAACCATTGGACTACTACTGCCTGAGAGACCATAGCCAGAGATGCACAGCTTGAGCTGTTTCCAAATTCCTGACCCACAGAAACAGAAATTTTTTAAATGTCATTTTAAAAATGGTTCTGAAGAACATAGGGGCAGGACAGGAATAAACATGCAGACGTAGAGAATGGACTTGAGGACAAAGGGAGGGGAGAGGGTAAGCTGGGACGAAGTGAGAGAGTGGCATGGACTTATATATACTACCAAATGTAAAATAGATAGCTAGTGGGAAGCAGCCGCATAGCACAGGGAGATCAGGTAGGCGCTTTGTGTCCACCTAAAGGGGTGGGAGGGAGACACAAGAGAGAAGGGGATATGGGGATATGTGTATATGTATGGCTGATTCACTTTCTTATAAAGCAGAAGCTAACGCACCATTGTAGAGCAATTATACTCCAATAAAGATGTTGAAAAAAAATTGTTATTTTAAGTCACTAAGTTTTTGGTGATTTTTTTAAATAGAATAGATAACTGGATTGTGTTATTTTGTAATGTAATACCTTTAATCTGAAGAGGATATTTAATTAATTTAATAAATCAATACTTTGGGCATGTATTCACATAGTTATTCTTCCAAGCTCCTTTCCTGTCTTTATCATTTTAATTTTGTATTTTGATGGACTTAAGATGACCCAATGTACTCATTATTATTTCATCAATACTGGATATGCTTTGCAGTTATAACAAAAGGAGATTAAACTAAGCTCCTTCAATAATTAAGTAGCCTCCCAAGATATTTAAGAGACTTGTGTCCTGAAGCACAAGGTAGATCAGGCAATGTATAGTAGTTAAGAAAACTCTAAAAAAAATCACAGGTCATACCCTAAGCTTCATTCCTAATCAAAACCATGCTTTACTTTGATGTACATGAGATGCTACCTGGTATAATCACAAGTATAAACCTCAACTGTAAAACAAGGAGACCTCTGCATTTCTTTATTTTTTTTAACGTTTTTTTTTAAATTTATTTATTTTTTTGGCTGCACTGGGTCTTCGTTGCTGTGCGCGGGCTTTCTCTAGTTGCGAAGAGCGGGGGCTACTCTTCGTTGCGGTGCGCGGGCTTCTCATTGCGGTGGCTTCTCGTGTTGCGGAGCACGGGCTCTAGAGCGCAGGCTCAGTAGTTGTGGCGCAAGGGCTTAGTTGCTCCGCGGCACGTGGGATCTTCCTGGACCAGGGCTCGAACCCCTGTCCCCTGCACTGGCAGGCAGATTCTTAACCACTGCTCCACCAGGGAAGCCCGATCTCTACATTTCTGATGTGGGTATTAAGCCTTTGGCATTTATGATTTCACTCAGATGGCTTTCTCCCAGAGATACCATTCTTATTTGACTCATTAGGAAACTAAAGCCAGAGAAAATGGCTCAGTGTCACATAGGGAGTTTCTGACGGAGCCGAAGCTACAATATCAATCTGAATTCAAAACTTTTTACACTGATATACAACCAGTAACCCATTTCAAATGTTATCACACTGTTAACCAATACTTCATAATAGCTTGTGTAATAAATATTAGATTTAACTAAATTGATTGTGTTTAAAAGCTAATGAGAAGGATCCTACTGAGAGAGGTTTCAGACACAGGAGAGAGGATAATTTCTGAGGCAAAAGTACGGTGGGATCCAAAGAGGGATAAACTAGAGACAGTAAGAGGAATATTTCCTCCATTGTAATAGGAGGAAAGGATGAATGCAGATAAGCTATTTTCTCTGTCAAGAAGAAAGGTGGTCTGCTGAGAGAGAGCATGTGGTGATCTAAGTATCTAAGGAGAGTGGAGACTGGAAATCTGAAATAACCTGAATAAAGAATGGCATGAGAGCTGACTAAGGATACTACTGAGATAGTGTTGGGGATCCAGCTGTGGTTGCAAAGCAGGAATTTATAGTGGCAAATGGCACAGTTAAGCATTTTTCTCCAATAGCATTTAGCAGCTCTGGAGTAAAAGGGAACCACAATTAGCCCAGAGTTAGTGTTTTGCCAGGCTTGCATGATGGAAAGTCCGCGGCGGGCGGGTAGGAGGGAGTTAGTTGAAGATAATGATAGTCGCTAATGTCCTTATCGGTATAGTTGTGTCTTAACATCATTTTGAAAGGGAAATCTTATGAGTTGGTTATTCATTAGGTACATGAGTACTTAGTATAACCTAACAATCATGTACAATCAGTGTATTGGTTATCTAGTGTTGCATAACAAATTACCCCAAACTTTGTCTTAAAATAGTAATAATCATTTATTATCTCACACCATTTATGTGGGTAAGGAATTCAGAAATGGCTTAGCTGGGTGGTTCTAGCTCAGGATCTCTCATGCGATTGCAATCAAGATGTTGGCTTGGGCTGCAGTTATTTGTAGGCTTGACTGGGGCTGGAAGATCTGCTTCCAAGATGGCAAGTTGACACTGACTGTTGGTAGGATGGCTCAGTTCTTAACCATGTGGATCTCTCCATAGGAGAGTTTCTATGTTCTAATGATATGACAGATGGCTTCCCCCAGACCAAGTGATCCAAGGGAGCAACGCTAAATGCAGTCCATTTTGTCCTAGACTCAAAAATCACACATCGGGACTTCGCTGGTGGTGCAGTGGTTAAGAATCTGCCTGCCAATGCAGGGAACATGGGTTCGATCCCTGGTCCAGGAAGATCCCATATGCCACAGAGCAAGTAATCCCGTGTGCCACAACTACCGAGCCTGCATGCCACAACTACTGAAGCCCATGTGCCTAGAGCCTGTGCTCCGCAACGAGAGAAACCACCACAATGAGAAGCCTGTGCGCCACAACTAGAGAAAGCCCACACACAGCAACAAAGACCCAACGCAGCCAAAAATAAATAAATAAAATAAATAAAAAAAAAAAATCACACATCATCATTTCTGCAATATCCTATTGGCTACACATTTTACCATGTAGGAGGGGACAACACAAGGACATAATACCGGGAGGTGAGGATCACTAGGAGCCATATGGGGCTGGCTTACCACAACTGAGTAATAAGATTTGAATACCTATAGTATTAATACTTGATGATGTTATAATAAGAAGAAAATAACATAAAAATTACTTATCCAAGCCATTACCTAATGGTCAATTACCTACTTACCTAATATGTTTTTCCTCCCCTATTCAATTCATTGAATCTGATTTTTTTGAGATGTACTTGAGTTTACAACAAATTTGAGAAGTTCTGTTTAGGAAATGCCAAATCCTCAAGCAATAAAGAAATCCATAAATTATGATTCAACTTACTGTGTTTGATAGTATAACCAACATAGCATTTGGAGATACTGATTCACTAATCCCACCTTCAAAATATTAAAACTGACATCAAAATGGTGACTATAAAAAAGGACAGGGAGTTCCCTGGTGGTCCAGGGGTTAGGACTCAGGGCTTTCACTACCATGGCCTGGGGTTCAATCCCTGGTCAGGAAACTAAGATTCCACAAGCCCCACGGCATGGCCAAAAAACCCCAAAAGGACAATAGGCTATATATCTTTTGTTTTAAAAACTAAAACATGCTTTCTAGCACATGCTAGAATACTCTTTGACATAAATTATAGCAATATTTTTGGGGTCTATTTCTTAAAGCAAAGGAAATAAAAGCAAAAGAAACAAGTGGGGCTAATCAGACTTAAAAGCTTTTGCAGAGCAAAGGAAATCATCAACAACCTACTGAATGGGAGAAAATATTTGTGTATGATATGACTGATAAGGGATTAATATCCAAAATATATAAACAGCTAATAGAACTCAACATCAAGAAACAAACAACCCAACTAAAAAATGAGCAGAAGACATGAACAGACATTTCAGAGAAGACATACTGATGACCAACAGGCACATGAAAAGATGCTCAATGTCATTAGTCATCAGAGAATTGCAAATTAAAACTACAATGAGATATCACCGCACACCTGACAGGATGGCTGTCATCAAAGAGACCACAAATAACAAATGTTGGCAAGGATATGGAGAAAAGAACTCTCATACACTGTTGGTGGGAACGTAAACTGGAGCAACCACTGTGGAAAACAGTATGTTCCCCAGAAAACTAAAAACAGAACTACCATATGACCCAGCACTTCCACTCCTGGGTATATATCTGAAAAAAACAAAAACACTAATTTGAAAAGATACATGCACCTCGATGTTTACAGCAGCATTATTTACAGTTGCCAAGATATGGAAGCAGCCTAAGTGTCCATCAGCAGATAAATGGATAAAGAAGATGTGGTGTATATATATATATATATATATATATACAATGGAATACTACTCAGCCATAAAAAAGATTTTTTGCCATTTGCAACAACATGGATGGACTTGGAGGGTATTATGGTAAGTGAAATATGTCATACAGAGAAAGACAAATATTGTATAATATCACTTATAAGTGGAATCTAAAAAATAAAACAAACTAGTGAATATAACAAAAAGGAAACAGATTCACAGATACAGAGAACAAACTAGTGGTTATCAGTGGGGAGAGGGAAGGAGGAGGGGCACGACAGGGGTAGGGCATTAAGAGGTACAAACTATTATGTATAAAATAAACAAGCTACAAGGATATATTATACAATATAGGGAAGATAGCCAGTATTTTATAACTATAAATGGAATATAACATTTAAAAATTGTGAATTACTGTGTTGTACACCTGTAACTTATATAATATTGTACGTCAACTATATCTCAATCTTTTAACAAGTAAACAAAAAAACAGTACATGCAATTCTTAAGAAGGCAAATAAAATCATTCAAGTCTTGGAAATATCCTTACAGTCAAGTCTTCCAAGCAAGAATAACTGTGCAGGGACTACCCTCGTGGTCCAGTGGCTAGGACTCCGAGCTCCCAATGCAGGGGGCCCAGGTTCAATCCCTGGTCAGGGAATTAGATCCCACATGCCACGACTAAGATCCAGCATGCCACAACTAAGATCCAGCATGCCACAACTAAAGATCCCACACACCGCAACTAAAAAAGATCCCAGAGACTTCCCTGGTGGCACAGTGGTTAAGAATCCGCCTGCCAATGCAGCGGACACGGGTTCGAGCCCTGGTCCAGGAAGATCCCACATGCTGCAGTGCAACTAAGCCCATGCGCTACAACTACTGAGACTGCACTCTAGAGCCCGCAAGCCACAACTACTGAGCCTGCGTGCCTCGAGCCTGTGCTCCGCAACAAGAGAAGCCACAGCAATAAGAAGCCCACGCACCACAACAAAGAGTAGCCCCCACTCGCTACAACTAGAGAAAGACCGCATGAAGCAATGAAGACCCAACGCACCCAAAAAGAAATAAATAAAATAAAATAAATTTATTAAAAAAAAAAAGATCCCAGGTGCCGCAACTAAAACAGATCCCTCATGCCGCAACTAAGACCTGGCACTGCCAAATAAATAAATATTAAAAAATATAATAATTGTGCAGAGAATTCCCTGGCGGTCCAGTGGTTGGGACTCTGCACTTTCACTGCTGAGGGCACGGGTTCGATCACTGGTTGGGAAACTAAGATCCCACAAGCCGCAAGTCGCAGCCAAAGGAAAAAAAAAAGAAGAACTGTGCATCAATTGATGTTCCTCTTCTTTCTCTTGTCCATTCCCCACTCCAGATAACCTTCAGATAATGTGAAGGTTAAAGGAATATCTTGTGATATTGCCTGATGTTCTGCTAATACAGATAACAAAATGCCCAAATCAATGGGCATGTTTTACAAATTTGAAAATTCAGCATCTGCTTTCATTTTATTAAGATACTTTCATGTTAAAAGACCTTTTAGAATGTATAACAAAAGTTAAAATTATCATACTAAAATATGTCAGGTGATGGGTTAATAAGTATTTTAGTTTGGTTATATGTCCCATATAATTCTTGCAATATCTCTGGCATAGACATTATATACATTTTTTAAATGAAGAAAATAAAAGCTTAAGTAATTTGCCTAAGGTCCCCACGTTAAATGGCAGAGCTTGAATTTGAACCTGAAACTAAACTCTGTCAGTATGCCAAATTGCCCAAATGCATTAGTAAGTCCCCTACATATGAAGGAGTTCCATTCCGAGAGCACGTCCGTAAGTCCAACAAATTAGCCTAGGTACTCAACTAACACAATCGGCTATGTAGTGCTGTACTGTAATAGGTTTATAATAATTTTCACACAAATAACACACAGAAAACAAACACAAAAAATACAGAAAACATTTTTAATCTCACAGTCCAGTCCCTTGACAAGTACAGTACTACAGTACAACAGCTGGCGTACAGGGGCTGGCATCGAGTGAACAGGCAAGAAGAGTTACTGACTAGAAGAGGGAGAGGAGGTGGGATGGTAGAGCTGAAGGATCGTCAGCAATGAGAGACAGGGCAAGCTGCAGTTCCCTCACGCCTGACGCTGATGGCACAGGTTCTAGTTCCTTGCTAGATTCAATTCATTCTACCCTCTTGAAAAACGGATCCAGTGATGTCTGGTTAGTACTGTACCAGCTACATCACCGCTGCTTTTACGCTTGCTTCTGGACATCCCGGGCTTGAAATAAAGATACTGTATTACTGTACTCTATACAGTACTGTACAGTATACAAAAACACAACCACTTGTAGAGGATGCACGCATGTGACAATGTACACCAGACATGTGAACTAACTTAAGTGATTCAACATGAGAAGACATGTTTGCATCGCTGAAAGTTCACAACTTGAAGGTTCGTATGTAGGGGACTTACTGTATTCTCATTTAATTCTCACTACAAACCTATCTCTGAGGCTTAGATTAAGCAACAACTTGAGAAAGGTCATAAACTACTGAGTGGCTGTGCAGGGACTCAAATCCAGGTCCATCTCTAAATCCAATGTGTTTTGCTATAAACACAGAAATTAAAAGTAACACATATTATAAATATCAAATTAGGAATATGAAACAAATAATTTACTGAAATAGGCAGTGAGTGCCCTAGAACAACACTTTACCAGTAGTCAATATATCTATTCCAAATCAGGGTTCAAACTTTTCACAAAAGCCAGATCAATAATATCTAACTTCATATAAGCTAACTGCAACAAAAGTATTACTTTGTCAAATGCCACGAAGAGAACAAATCTTTATTCAAATACCTCTGCTCTCATTGGGAAGCTTCTGTGTGGGATGCTATGGCAGGGGTGAAGGGGAGAGAGAAAAAGGTTTAGAGGATGCTTTAGAAGAGCAGGAAACTGGCCATTGGTAAGACATCCGTGTGCTGAGAAGGACTATAATTTGAAAACAAAAGTAATATGTTTAGCCATATTTCATTCACACTTCTAAAGTCTGCTCAAAGGGATACCCAAGAATCTGAAGTTTACTTGGAACAGATCTCAGGCCAGATGTTGTACTTCAAACTAGTGCCTTTTTGTTCTCTTTGCCTTCCTTCCTCATCCCACCTTTCTTTAAATATCCTTTGTTTATAAAAATCTTTTTAAAGATAATAGTGTCATTGTAAGGATCCTTTCAAACAGTTTAAATATTTTGTAAAATAGCAAAATTCTAGAAAATTCTTCTAAAACCCATACACCCTAAAATTCAAAGTAGAGCACATTGCTTCCCTGAATTGCCTTGTTAAGTCAAAAGACCCTTTTTTGTGAGTCTGGGACATCTTCTCATACCAAAATGCAAGGAAACAGACAAAGAATACTAGGGCTATGCCAAAATGATTGAGGAGCCAATCTGGCTCCTACAAGCCAAAGATGGAACAATTTGAGCATAAAAATGAATAATTTCAATAGAAGGAGATATATATGTTAGAATCCATGAGTTCATATTGAAAAATATTTTTTTAAACCTTCAATGAACCAAAATTACGTCAGTGATTCTCAGTTTCTGTTTGAAAGTAGAGAAATAATGACTATTTGACTGGTTTCCCTATCATTTCATGAACTAGGTGTACTCACCTATACTATCAGCCAGGTTAGGTCCTGCTGTCTCTTGAGTGAGGCTCATTTAGGTCAAAGCAGCCAACCTACACTGAGAATGTGGGGCTCAGAAGTCTCCAGCACCCTGAGATAGTGACCAGTGAAGACAGCACGCTCACTCTCTGTTGCTGAAAATGGAATGAAGGAACTTTTAGGACTTAGTAACTCCTTTAAAGAGAAACACTTGTATCCATGCCTGGAACAGAGCTCACACGTCAATACTGATCTGCAAATGAGTATGGTTTTTTGGTTTCTTTTTTGTTTTTTGTTTTTTGTTTTTAATTGAAGTGTAGTTGATTTACAATATTATGTTAGTTTCAGGTATACAACATAGGGATTCAACATTTTATAGAATATACTCCATTTAGAGAAATGCAAATAAAAACAAACAAATGGGACCTAATGAAACTTCAAAGCTTTTGCACAGCAAAGGAAACCATAAACAAGACCAAAAGACAACCCTCAGAATGGGAGAAAATATTTGCAAATGAAGCAACTGACAAAGGATTAATCTCCAAAATTTACAAGCAGTTCATGCAGCTCAATAACAAAAAAACAAACAACCCAATGCAAAAATGGGCAGAAGACCTAAATAGAAATTTCTCCAAAGAAGATATACAGACTGCCAACAAACACATGAAAGAATGCTCAACATCATTAATCATTAGAGAAATGCAAATCAAAACTACAATGAGATATCATCTCACACCAGTGTGCTTTGTGACCACCTAGAGGGGTGGGATAGGGAGGGTGGGAGGGAGGGAGATGCAAGAGGGAAGATATATGGGAACATATGAATAACTGATTCACTTTGTTATAAAGCAGAAACTAACACACCATTGTAAAGCAATTATACTCCAATAAAGACGTTTAAATAATTAATTAATTATTACAGGACTTCCCTGGCGGTCCAGTGGTTAGGACTCCATGCTTTCACTGCAGGGGGCACAGATTCGATCCCTGGTCAGGGAACTAAAATCCCTCATGCTGCACAGTGCAGCCAAAAAATTAAAATAAAATAAAATAAATTAAAAAATAAAGTTATTACAAATAAAGGCAGAACACTCTGACGTAAATCACAGCAAGATCTTTTTTGATCCACCTCCTGGAGTAATGAAAATAAAAATAAACAAATGGGACCTAATTAAACATAAAAGCTTTTGCACAACAAAGGAAACCATAAACAAAACAAAAAGACAACCCAAAGAATGGGAGACAATATTTGCAAATGAAGCGACCAACAAGGGATTAATTTCCAAAATACACAAACAGCTCATGCAGCTCAATATAAAAAACAAACAAACAACCCAATCCAAAAATTGGCAGAGGATCTAAATAGACATTTCTCCAAAGAAGTGAGACAGATGGCCAAAGAGCACATGGAAGGATGCTCAACATCACTAATTACTAGAGAAATGCAAATCAAAACTACAATGAGGTATCACCTCACACTGGTCAGAATGGCCATCATCAAAAAATCTACAAACAATAAATGCTGGAGAGGGTGTGGAGAAAAGGGAACCCTTCTACACTGTTGGTGGGAATGTAAACTGGTACAGCCACTATGGAGAACAGTATGGAGGTTCCTTAAAAAACCAAAAATAGAACTACCATATGACCCAGCAATCCCACTCCTGGGCATATACCTGGAGAAAACCATAATTCGAAAAAATACATGCACACCAATGTTCATTGCAGAACTATTTACAATAGCCAGGATATGGAAGCAACCTAAATGTCCATCAACTGAGGAATGGATAAAGAAGGTGTGGTATGTATATACAGTGGAATATTACTCAGTCATAAAGAGAACAAAATAATGCCATTTGCAGCAATGTGATGGACTTAACAGACTGTCATACTGACTGAAGTCAGTCACAGAAAGACAAATATCATATGATATCACTTATATGTGGAATCTAAAAGAAAAGGGTACAACTGAACTTATTTACAAAACAGAAGTAGAGTCACAGATGTAGAAAACAAACTTATGGTTACCAGGGGATAAGGGGAGGGATGGCAGGGAGGATAAATTGGGAGACTGGGATTGATACATACACACTACTATATATAAAACAGATAACTAATAAGAACCTGCTGTTTAGCACAGGGAACTCTATTCAGTACTCTGTAATGGCCTATATGGGAAAAGAATCTAAAAAAAAAAAAAGTGTATATATATATGTATAACTGATTCACTTTGCTGTATACCTGAAACTAACACAACATTGTAAATGAACTATACTCCAATAAAAATTTTTTAAAAATAGTTATTACAAAATAATGGCTATATTTCCATGTGCTATACAATATAACCTTGTTTATTTATTTTATACATAGTAGTTTGTATCTCTTAATCCCATACCCTTATTTGCCTCTCCCGCCTTCCCTCTCCCCACTGGTAAAAAAGAAATTTTAACCAGCTAATCACCTTTGGAAGATGCTAGAGAACTCATTATTCTGAAAACTGATAGGTAAAAGGAAAGAATTAGGTGTTTATGTGTCCTTCCCACACAAAGTTTATTTCAGGGTAACCAAATATTTGACAAGGGGAAGCTTATTTGTATAGAAGTATTTGAGCCAATTAAAGAAACAATAGAATTTTAAATTGCCATTTAGCAGCCCCTTATGAAATAATGAAGCTAGGCCATCACCAAAGACTACTACAATGGTTAATTTTACGTGTCAACTTGCCTGGGCTAAGGGATGCCCAGATAGCAGGTAAAACGTTATTTCTGGGTGTGGTTGCAAGGGTGTCTCTGGAAGAGATTAGCATTTGACTAGGTAAACTGAGAAAAGATCACCCTCACCATTGCAAGTGGGCATCATCCAGTCTGTTGAGGATTTGAATAGAAGAAAGTGGTAGAAATAGGGCAAATTTTCTTTTTAACTCGAGCTGGGACATCCATTTTTTTCTTGTCCTCAGACATTGGCGCTCCTGGTTTTCAGGTCTTTGGACTTGGAGCGAGACTTGCATCATTGGCCCCCTGATTCTTGAGCGTTTGGACTGGGACTAAAACCACTGGCTCCCTGGTTTTCAGGCCTTTAGAATCAGACTGAATTATACCACCAGCTTCCTGGTTCTCTAGCTTGCAGATGGCAGATCATGGAACTTCTTGGACTCCTTAATCTCATGAGCCAATTCCTGTAATATATCTTTATCTATCTATCTATCTATCTATCTATCTATCTATAGTTATTAAAGCCATTAAGTGAAAAGCTGAAGAGGAATTTTTAAGTGGATGAATCAGGCTAAGAACACTTTAATATCACCATAAAAGACAATCAGTTATTATGGACAAACTAATATGATGAAATAGGAAGTGCAAAACACTACCTAAGATGGACAAAAAATCGACATGGAATCTCATAACACCTCTAGAGCTCACTACCAATTTACAGAAAATACAGGAGTTAGAGAACTTCAAACAACACCATGGGAGGGACTTCCTGGGTGGCACAGTGGTTAGGAATCCACCTGCCAATGCAGGGGACACAGGTTTGATCCCTGGTTCAGGAAGATCCCACATGCCGTGGAGCTACTAAGCCCATGCACCGCAACTACTTAGCCTGAGCTCTAGAGCCCGTGAGCCACAACTACTGAGCCCACATGCTGCAACTACTGAAGCCCACATGCCTAGAGCCCATGCTCCGCAACAAGAGAAGCCACTGCATTGAGAAGCCCACGCACCGCAATATGAGTAGTCCCCACTCGCCGCAACTAGAAAAAGCCCGCGCACAGCAACGAAGACCCAATACAGCCAAAAAATAAATCAAAAATTTAAAAATAAATAAATAACACCATGAAAATGCAATCAACAAAATTCAGAATTTGGGGGGAAATGACCTAGTTTCTTCAACAAATAAATTACAAGAGGGGAAAAAGAGAAATGGAATCCATAAGAGAGACTTAAGAGACATAGAGATTGAATGCAGCTGGGCACCTTGTTTGGCTGGTAGTTCTAACACTTATGTGACAAAAATTATTAAGAAAATATTAGCAAACAAAATCCAGCAATATATAAAAGGAATTATAAACCATGGGTCCCAGGAATACAAAAATGGTTTAACATCCAAAAAAATCTATTAATGTAATATACCATATTGAATAAAATAGAACTATTTGTAGAATAATGTAGAATAAACCACATGATCAATTGATGCAGAAAAAGCATTTACAAAATTCCACACCCAATCATGATTTAAAAAAAAAAAAAAATTTCAAAACACTAGGAACAAAGGGAACTTCCTCTTAAAGGATATCTACCATAAACATACAGCTAACATTACACTTAATGACGTAAGACTGAATGTTTTCCTGCTAACAGGAATAAGGCAATGATGTCCACTCTATTTCTATTCAACACCGTATTGAAGGTTCTAGCCAGTGCAGTAAGCAATGAAAAGAAATTAAAGGTGTAGAGTTTGGAAAGAAAGAACAACTGTCCTTATTCAGAGATGGCATGATTTTGTATGTAGAAAATCCTATGGAAACTCCCCAGAAAACTACCAGAAATACTATGTAAGTTTAGCAAGCTTACCAGATACAAGATCAGTACACAAAATGGACTGTATTTCTGCAGACCAGCAACAAACAATACTTAAAGTGAAATAAAGAAAACAATTCCATTTATAATATCATCAAAAATAATTAAATATTGGGACTTCCCTGGTGGTCCAGCGGTTAAGACTCCGTGCTCCCAATGCAGGGGGTCCGGGATTTGATCCCTGGTCAGGGAACTAGATCCCGCATGCTGCAACTAAGAGCCCGCGTGCTGCAACTAAAAAAAAAGGATCCCGCATGCCGCCACTAAGGATCACGCATGCTGCAACTAAGACCCAGCACAGCCAAATAAATAAATAAATATTTAAAAAATAATAAAATATCTAGGAATAAATTTAACAAAATAAGTGGAAGTTTTATACACTGAAATCTATAAAACACTGCTGTGAGAAATCAAGGAATACCTAAGCCAATGGAGAGGTATACCAGGTACTTAAGTTGGAATATTGTTATGATGGCACATCTTTCCAAATTAATCTATAGATACAATGTAATCCCTAACAAAATAATGGAGATTTGTAGAAACTGACAAATGTATCCTAAAATCTATAAGGAAACATAAAGACCAAAATAGCTAAAACAATTTTAAGGAAGAAAAACAAAAGTACGAAGACTTACACTACCTGATTTCAAAACTTATTTTAAAACTATATAAATCAAAGAAGTGTAGTATTGGCATAAGTACTAGCATATAAATCAATGGGATAGACAAGAAAGGCCAGATATAAACTTATACATTCATGGTCAATTGATTCTCAATAAACATGCCAAAAGTAATTCAATGGGGGAAAGGATAGTCTTATGGTGCTGGAATAATTGGTTAGACATACAAAATACAATGAACTGTATACTTACAATGCGTGAATTTTTTGATATGTAAATTATACTTCAATAAACAGACAGCAATTAAATAATTTTTTCTTACAATTATCGGAAAATTAGGATAATTTTTTTGTTTTTGTCCACACCGTATAGCTTGCGAGATCTTAGCTCCCTCACCAGGAAGTGAACCGGGGTCCCCAGCAGTGGAAGCGCTGACTCCTAACCACTGGGCCGCTAGGGAATTCCCAAATTAGGACAATTTTAACACTGTCTGGATACTTGGTGATATCTAGGAATTATTATTTTTAAAAGTGTGATAATGGTATCATGCTTATGTGTTTTAGAAAGTCTTTAGTTTTAGATTTATGTATTGAAATATTTTAGGATGACATGATATGATTTGGAGAATTTGCTTCAAAATAATTGAGGGGGAAAGAGAGTGGGTAGGGACATAGATTAAAAAACAAAAGACAGGTCTTGAATTTTTAATTACTAAAGCTTGGTGATGGCCACATGGAGGGTCATTATACTCTTATTTTTACTAAGTTTTGTGAAAGTTTGTAATTTCCAAAATTAAACAGAATTTTTACAAAGACTTCTTCTGTATGTGCTGTTTTTGTTACAGTCCTACAGTTACTCAAAAAAAATCATGATCAGTTTCAGTCATCAGCCATTCTGCACCTGGCACATTGAGGGTGCGTAACACTTTGCAGTTATTATTTGTTTCTTTATGTGACAGAGGGAGCACAACTCCCATAGAAGTAGCTCCCAACATGATCTAAAAGCCAGCATCATCACGATTTATGAATGATCTCTTATCTGATACTTTTCTTAATTTACTTTTTATTGAAGTATAGTTGATGTACAATGTTGTGTTAGTTTCTAGTGTATAGCAAAGTGATTCAGTCATACATATACACTTTTTCATATTCTTTTCCAATATGGTTTGTTACAGGATTATCTGATACTTCTGAGCTCATAAGAGAATGAGCACAGTAACCAGTTTTTCTGTGGAAATTCATCTAAAAACAAGCCTAAAGCTTAGGACTAAGCAGATGGGCTGGAGTTTCACTGGCTCTGTGCTAAAATTAATTAGCTAGTTTGAGAGATAAAGCATGTTAAAATATCAATTCAGAACAAATAAAAATTGCATTACATGGTTTAAGTTCTACATATTAAGGCATCTGTTTTCTAGTATGCGTTCCTAGAGGTTAGGGACTTGTGTCTTGTTCAGTATGTGAGCTGCTACATTGTACAGGAGATGCTCAACAGTTACTAAGGTCAGTAACTGTTGCTGAATTTATTAGGTCAGTTGAAAGGTTGGGAAAATTACCAATTAAAATGGGTTCTTTTTACCTAAAATATAACAAATTCTTTATTTTCAGAAGTGGTTCCCACATCTGTTAGAATGGCTATCATCAAAAAGACAAGAAATAACAAGCATTGGAGAGGATGTGGAGAAAAGGGAACACCTGTGCACTGTCCGTGGGAACGTAAACTGCTGCAGCCACTGTGGAAAACAGTATGGAAGTTCCTCAAAAAATTATAAATAGAACTACCACGTGATCTCATAATTCTACTCTGGCTATTTATCCAAAGAAAATGAAAACATTAACACGAAAAGATATATGCACTCCCATGTTCATTGCAGCATTATTTACAATGGCCAAGATATGGAAACAACCTAAGAGTCCACTGACAGAAGAATGGATAAAGAAAATATGACATATAGAAATAAAAATCTATATATCACGCTTATCTATACACCAAAATATTATTCAGTCATAAAACAGAATAAAATCTTGCCATCTGCGACAACATGGATGGACCCTTAGGGTATTAAGCTGAGTGAAATAAGTCAGACAGAGGAAGACAAATACTGTAAGATCTCACTTTTATGTGGAACCTAAGAAACAGAAATCAAAACCAAGCTTACAGAGAACAGACTGGTGTGCGACAGGTTGGTAGGGGGTGGGGTGTGGGCTAAAGGGGTGAGTGGAGTCAAAAGGTACCAACTTCCAGTTATAAAATAAATAAGTCATGGGGATGTAATGTGCAGCATGGTGACCATAGTTAATAATATTATGTTGCATATTTGAAAGTTGCTAGATCTTAAAAGTTCTCATCACAAGAAAAAAAGAATTCTGCAAGTATGGATGGTGATGGATGTTAACTAACTAGACTTACTGTGATCATTTCACAGTATATACAAATAGCAAATCATTATGTTGTACACCTGAAACTAATGTTAAAAAAAAAAAAAAGAGTAGCTCCTTTTGGCCCCACACCCTCCACCAGCGATAAAAACAATATTTACTTTCATTTACAAAGGGATAGATCTTGAGCTATACCAGGAGAAATGTAACCCCTCGATATAGGCAGGGGCATCTTAGTCTGTCGTATGTATTTGGCTTGGATATACTCTATCTAACCAACTCCCCCTACCATGTGTGCATGTGCATGCATGCACTCACATGCTCTCTAGCCTACTTAATACTACGCCACCACTCATTGACTCCTCTTTCCATTACTGACACCAAGCTTTATTAACTACCTATTTCAGATCATAGTCTGTCCACTTCTCTCTTCCCCACTGCCTGATCTTAATCTGAATATCTCACTCAAATGAGACTTTACCACTGTGCCTGCCTCTGATTTTCCTCCTCCAAGCCAACATAAACTACAACTGCGAGTGTCATTCCCTTATTTAAAACCTTCCAATGGCTTGCCATTGTCCTCAAAAGGAAACAGAAACTCTTTAAATTGATTTTTCAGGGCTCTTCTATGATCTGGTCCATTTCATCTCCACTTCTCAACCCTTGTTCACCACCACCACCACTTACCATACACAATAATTTGTTTAAAGAATTTCATATACACAATTCTTCCAGGTTTGCGTATATGTGTATGTTGTTTTTCCTGTCCCTAATACTCTCCCCCTCCTCCACACACCAATCCATACTCATCTTTCAGCTCCCAGCTTAAATGTCATCTTGAGCACTCTCATAGCCCCCTCATTTACCCCAGAAACAGTATTCATCATATTGTATAATTTTCTGATTACTTGTCTAAATCTTCCATTAGACTACAAACCAGTAGTCTAGTGCACCCAGAAGAGCGTTTGGCTCAATGATGGTATGCAAATCTTCAGTAAATTAACAACTTTTTTTAAATGACACCTAATAATGACTTAAATTAGCTTCAAAACCCTCAATTTGGTTTCACATAATCTGTAGGATTTTGCTTCTTCATTCTACCCCAATTTCAGCCCACAACTCTTACTTACCTGTAGAGATGTGGTAGAGATTGCCACTAAAATCCATTCTCTTCTTGCATAACTAGACCTGGCTGCCCAAGTAGAGACTACACTTCCCAGTGCCTCTTGCAGCTATATGTATTCATGTGACCAACCTACTGTCAAAACAATGTGAGAAGTTATACAACTTATTTACTTAAAACGGCTTAGACTTCCAAAGCCCACCAATTCAGGGACTAAAATGAAAACAACTGAGTAATCTCAGAAGCCATATTTTGAAAACGGCAAAGTCAGTTAGAGCCCAGGTCCTCGAAAGACTGCATGGAGGACAGCACAGGACACTTAAGTGGTGAGAAATGTGCTAGCCTTATCAGAGCCATCACATTTTGGGGTCTCTTTGTTACAACTATAACTACTATAAGGCCTAATACACAGGATACAGAAAGGCAGATGAAATGGGAGACTTCAGATTTTCAGAAAAACTACATAGACCTAATAAAATAAAGATTAAAATTTCCAATATCAAAAACAGATTATGAACCAAGAGTCATAGAAACTAATAATTTTTGAAACTAGTTAAAAATATCTTCCTTAATGAGAAAGAATTGATATGTTGGGACTTCCCTGGTGGCGCAGTGGTTAAGAATCCACCTGCCAATGCAGGGGACATGGGTTCGAGCCCTGGTCCGGGAAGATCCCACATGCTGCAGAGCAACAAAGCCCGTGCGCCACAACTACTGAGCCTGCACTCTAGAGCCCGCAAGCCACAACTACTGAGCCCACGTGCCACAACTACTGAAGCTCATGTGCTTAGATCCCATGCTCTGCAACAAGAGAAGCCACCGCAATGAGAAGCCCGTGCTCCGCCACAAAGAGTGGCCCCCACTCACTGCAACTAGAGAAAGCCCGGGCGCGACAACAAAGACCCAACGCAGCCAAAAATAAATAAATAAATGTGTGTGTGTGTGTGTGTGTACACACACACACACACACACACACACATAAAGAATTGATATGTTATCTGAGGCAAATTAACAAAATCAGAAAGTAAAAATAATACGAAAGAGACAAGGAAAAAGAACTTACGTGTCTGTGGTGCCCATAGGTCATGTGCAGTTATAAGCCAGCAACTAGGGTAACTGCCATTCTACATGCAACTTCTTATCCCAAGAAAAGCTAGCCCAAGGATAATGGGACAAATGATAAACAATAGATCACAAACCAACTTCAGAGGTCACAGACCAGCACCAGGCAGCTCAAAGACAAAATGGGCAGATTCTGTACTTAAAAACATGCCCCGCTCACATGGAAATAAATGCCTAACAGAATGAAGATTTTGAAAGATTTCTGAAGATTTAAAAACTTCAAAGATTTTATGGGGGACTTCCTTAGTGGTCCAGTGGTTAAGAATCCGCCTTCCAATGCAGGAGAAGCAGGTTTGATCCCTGGTCGGGGAACTAAGATCCCACATGCTGCGGAGCAACTAAGCCCGTGCACCGCAGCTACTGAGCCTGTGGCGCTACAACTAGAGAGAAGTCCACACGCTGCAGCGAAGAGCCCGCGCGCTGCACTGAAAGATCCAGTATGCCGCAACGAAGATCCTGGGTGCCACAACTAAGACCCAATGCAGCGAAATAAATTTAAAAAAAAAAAACCTTTAAAGATTTTAAAAGAGTAATGAGAAAAATGACCGAGAAAACTTAAAAGAAAAGGCTCTGTCACCCTCCTTACAAAGAAGCTACTTCAAGATCCCTTAGGTTCTCAGAAAAGAATGGCCACTGGCAAGGAGACAAAACAAATTATTAGAATTCCATGGCCACATTTATCTATTTCAGGGCCAGCACAAAAATACCTACTAAAAGCAGAACCTCTTTTTAAAATTTTTCCAATGGTGAGTAGAAGCTTAAGAGCCCCAGTTTTGCATGGGTTCAGATGCTGACTCTTACCACTTACTGGGTGTCATGACTCTGGGTAAATTATGTAACCTCTCTGGGGTTCAAGTTTTCTTACCAGTAAAGGCATATTCCAACTCCTTTGACAGCATTCAATAAAATTGCAATGGTTTAACAAAATAAATCATGTATTTATTATTTATGGCAAGCACTGTACTAAGAAGCCATTATTACTGTACCTGTTTATACTTTCACTCCAATGGGGTTTTGTACTTTGTTTTTTAGATAACATCTATAGTTGACACTGATTTTGAAGCAGCTACAAGTTTCCTTTAAGTTAGGAACCTAACTTAAACCTGAGTTTAAGACTCAACTACTGAGCCTGCACTCTAGAGCCCGTGAGTCACAACTACTGAGCCTGCATGCCACAGCTACTGAAGCCTGTGCGCCTAGAGCCTGTGCTCCGCAACAAGAGAGGCCACCGCAATGAGGCCCGTGTGCCGCAATGAAGAGTAACCCCCGCTCACCGCAACTAGACAGAAAGCCCGTGCGCAGCAACGATGACCCAATGCAGCCAATAAATAAATAATAAAATTACTAAAAAAAAAAAAAAAAAAGCCATCACTAGACTTCCCTGGTGGTCCAGGGGTTAAGGTTCTGCACTTCCACTGCAGGGAGTGTGGGTTCAATCCCTGGTCAGTAAAGTTCCACATGCCATGTGGTGTGGCCAGAAAAAAAAACAAACCCAAAAACCATCACTTGCTCAGGTTTTGAAATTCAATTTTAAATTGTATTTGCTGTTTCCTACTCCAATTTATCCTTCTAGATAAGGGGGGGTCAGCAAACTTTTCTGTAAGGAAAGGAATAATCAGTAAATTTTAGGCTTTGCAGGACTTATGTCACAACTACTCAAGTCTGCCATTGTACTGCAAAAGCAGCCAGAGACAATATGTAAACAAATGGGAATGGCTAATCCAATGAAACTACAAAAACAGGCAGTGGGTCTTAGTTTGCCAGCCTCTGTTCCAGATGATATGCAGGATTCAGAGAAAATGGAAAAGGTAATTAGATATTCTAATAATTAGGAGAAAGTGTTTTTCTTTTTATATCTCCAATATTTGACAGTTACAAAATATGCACATGCTGCTATCCCTAAGGTTAACACTAAAAAAGTTAGCCACGTTTAATATCTAAACTTTTCAAACTAAAAGGATCAATCACATTTAAATTTTAGCCTTTAGGGCTTCCCTGGTGGCGCAGTGGTTAAGAAACCGCCTGCCAATGCAGGGGACACAGATTCAAGCTCTGGTCCAGGAAGATCCCACATGCTGTGGAGCAACTAAGCCCGTGAGCCACAACTACTGAGCCCACGTGCCACAACTACTGAAGCCTGTGTGCCTAAAGCCCATGCTCCAGAACAAGAGAAGCCACCACAATGAGAAGCCAGTGCACTGCAACGAAGAGTAGCCCCCACTCGCCGCAACTAGAGAAAGCCCGTGCGTAGCAACAAAGACCCAATGTAGCCAAAAATAAATAAATAAATTTATTAAAAAATAATAATAATTTAAGCCTTTAGTAGAACCATTAGCCTGAAGTATCTTAATAATTGGAAGAAAATGAGATTCATTTATAAGTTAGACGTTTAAATTACAAATATATAGATAATTACTATTTTGAGAAAAACAAGTAGAGAGAGGCAGATTTCAGAAAGCACAACCCAAGGAAAATACAAGACCACCAATCATGAAAGCGGTTTTACCATTTACAGTTACCCTACTTGGAAAATACTTTGCTAAGAAATAAAGTAGTAAACATAGTTGGTTTTAAAGTAATGACTTTATTAATAAATATACATCCATATGATGATGTAGATACAAATCATGAACACTACTCCATTCCCATACACATAATTGCACACGAGTAGCTCAAGTTCATGGACATAAAAACATACACAGTATCTATTCAGACTTTTTACAGCAGAGAACAGCGTGCTTATATCAGTTAACTGGTAATTATTTTCTCCATAATTACCTGTGGAAAAAGGAAACTGTGAAACTCAAAGAATCAAAGTGGTCTGATTACTATAAATCACACGCTTGATTTACTATAGCATTAAATTTTCCAAAAATTAAATACATTATTTGTGAGAGCACAGATTTATCTACGTGGGAGTAGGGGGGGAAAGCAAAGGAAAGATTTAGATACATCCTAGAGTTTAATAGCATATAGTTAAGCTATAATAAAATCAAAAACATAATAGCATCAAAATATCTTACGTTCAAGGGAAAAAATGTTTTGAACAACTGTTGTGAATTCTTATATTGATAATTTACTATAAAGGGATCATAAAATTTTACTGCATATATAGACAATGACTGGCAGAGTAGCAGTTATTGTCAATATCCCCTGAATTGTTCTTTTAAAGCATCTTAGAATATAAAAGAGAAACTTTTTTTTTTCTTCAGTTCATACACTGGTTTTTCTTACATTGGATGAATCACCTTTAACCTAATAAATGGATCCAGATAATTTTTTTTCCTCCTTAATTCAAAGAAACACTATTATTTCATGAAAATATACATGTAAATTCACATAAACATTAGTTTGGAATGAATATTACTTTTACTACTTTAACAGATGTTTCTTTTAAAAAGTAAATAAAAAATATAAAGAATTTTTTAGTCTAACTGAAATACTGATTTTTAAAACATCCCCAGATATTAAAAATTAATCACTTATTTTCTTCCAATACACTGTGCTAGCGTTTTTTTAAATATCCAGTGCAAAACTCCAAAGATAGTATCAAAATCATCCCACGCTAAAGATTAGTTATGCAAGGTTATAGCTGTCAAAAAATGGAAGTTTCATCTGTATTAGCTCCTAATTTGTTAATATAAGAATAAATAAGGCATGTTAAAATATTTTTTAAAGAAAAAAGTAAAGCAAACTTACTTGAAGAGCAGATCATTTTCTGACCAAAGTTTTAATATAGAATAGTGAAACCTATTTTGTGAAGAACAGAATTACACAATATAAAATTACTAATTTACCTTTCAAGGAACAATCATACAGTGGGAGGAAAAGGCCAGTTTTCCCCAACTGATTATATTAAAGTATAGGCAATTGTTTAACATGCTATTTCAGTGTTTATCATGACAAGAGACAGTGTTACAAAAGATGCACAATGTAGTCTTTATAGAGAAGTAAAAATATTTTGTATTTTAAGACTTCATTCATGTTATCATTTAGATGTCTTTCTCTTCATCATGGCACCAACAAACTGTTCACAAGGAGAAAAGGAAGTGCAATCAGGAGATGCTCATCAGCATACAGATCTAATACTCCAGGTAACGACTCACATGAACACAGAAAATTCAGCTTTTTAAATGATGTTATCCATTCACAAAAGTAGCCATTCGCCCCCCCCTTTTTTCCTGGGACATAGCTCCTGATGTTAATAAACACTGTTATGAACATACTTCCTTTAGTTGATCTCACCATTTCATTAACTTGTATATAAGATTCATCATACATTAACACACCTGCTTTATCTTCTGACACACAGCACAGCACCACCGAGTAGATGTGCTGGAGGATGGAGAAAGGGGGAGGGGAATGAATGTAGAAAAAGGCAGGGAGAAAGAGCATGTATAACAAAATCAGGAAAGCAAATAAACCGAAAGGGAAATGTCAAATGGGTGTACTATAAAACACAACCTGCAACCGAACCCTTGACAGTGATATACATAATTCCATGGAAGAACATTTAATTAAACAACTGTTTTCAGCAATTCAAAAGAGGATTTCTAAGCAGCCAACTGCTGAACATCATCTTGAGAAACAACTAAATGACAGATACATAATAAAAGTGGATGGATGAACATATGAATACAGACGTAAGCATCTGTGTGTGTGTCAGAAGTTATACTGTTCTAAGTAAATTATTTAAAAAGTTTTATATTTTAAGCTTCTGCAAGAAGAAACTCTTGTAGCAATTTAGCTGCCAGAATGTTACAACTGATTATGTAGTCATCCAACATTGTTCTCTATGGTTTGTGCAAAGCTAAAATTGTTGAGGTCACTGTCTTAGATGCCAGTGCACACACAGTCCCCACATACAATGCAACACCTCTTACTGTAAAGAGCAGCATAAAGTCCAGCTCATTGTGTCAGGCATCACTGGAACACCTGAAGGCTTGCTGCTTTTTTCCTGATAAAAAAGGTATGAAACATGACATCCATTTGCAGTCAGTTTGCAGTAACTGAGAGCAAGCCCAAACAACACAGTATGTGCCCTTTTAAAATTTTAATTATTTTAAAAGTTTTGGGGTCCTGCATATCTACATTATAATCTCAAAAGGCATTTAAGCTCACAAATACATATACACTGTAACTTTAAAGTTCAGTGGAATTTTTTTTTCCAAATCCGAAGTTTATAATAGTTTATTTTATTTAGAACTCAGAATAAATAAAATGTATATTAACAAAGAATATTACTTTCAGAAAGAGGGAAGAGAGACATCCCCCTGTCCCTTCTATACGTATCTACCCAATACGTTTTTTTCTTTCCTATCTATTTTGCTTCTAAAGCAAACACTGTCAGAAAAAAAATTTATTTTGAATGAAGTGGTCTCACTGGAGCAAACATGAGATTTTTAATTAAACTAACCAACATATTTCTTACATGTTTCATGCATAGATGGATTCCTATATACTTCTTAATATTTGGGTTCTGACAGTCAGAAAACTACATTTTGTTTATACCAGTTTTACGGTCTACCATTCAATTTTTGTCCTTTGGTAGATACAGACCCGAAACCACAGTAACTGCTAATGCAATGGGACAATTTATCAGAGAAAACTAAAAAATATTCTTAATGAATGAACATTAATAAATGCTTTAAGCATAATGCTTTAAAACTAAGTATATGAAAGACAAAATGTAGTAACTATAGCAACATGCAGACCTTAAGAATGTTTCTTTTCCTACTATATTAAATATGCTATTCTCAGAATGCACTGTATTCAATATTTCACCAAAAATGTAATGTGCAGTTTTTATAAAAAAGTTTATTTTTTTTTGTAAATATGAATTGTTTGTAGTGTTTGGTATACATGCTCTTAGGCAATTAAAAAATACACAACCTAACATGGCTGAAAGGCAAACACTAAAGAATTTTTAAAGGAATAATAGTTAAATCAATTAATGCCATGTAGATCAATAAATAGGAAGCTGCTTAAACCTAGAACATTAAAAATAAGATTTTTAACATATGAAATCTAAGTAAATGCCAAAGCATACAAATATCTGTGTCTTGTCTCATGAACATGTTACAAAAAAACCTCACAGCCACTACCTCAAGTAATCCTGAATCATTAGTTTGCTCTGTTCCATCAGTTAATAATACCTTAGATATTATCTTTATTATATTGTAAGCTTACTTCACAAGCTAATAGGTATAACGGTTTCAGTTGTTTAGTACATGAAGCATCTATTTAGAATGACCCAAAAGTAGTAATGAAATGAGACACAACCATAACTCTAAAGGAAAAGCAAAAATGATTTAAATAGGTGTTACACTTGAACCTATGTACAAAGACAATGCCACTGCTATGCCCTGAGTGCATCTGTCAGCATATGACAGTTTCTGAGCAAAAGCAGGAAAAAAAAATCAAATGGGAAAACAAATTTGGAAAGCCCAGGCCATAAAATCATGTATGTCAAAATAAAACCAAGAAGCTTTGGAATTATTCACAATCTTCCTTCTAAACCTGGCCCTCCTTTCCTGCCTCATTCACTCATTGGGCGGCTTGATTTCGCTGCTGGTTTCCTCTACGCCATGAACTGCTCTACCATGCATCATAGGGTAAGGAAAAGCAGCAGTCCCACAGCCATAACCAAGATCGGCAAGACGGGATAGAGCTTTAATGCTACCTGGAGGTCTCCCTGGGCTGACTTTGTATCCCGCAGCTTTAGTTGTACCCAAAGGTCTGCCTGGACTTGTCTTAAATCCAGCTGCTTTGGTGGTTCCCAGGGGTCTGCCCGTGCTGGTCCGGTATCCTGCTGATTTGGTGGTTCCTGAAGGCCGGCCACGCTTACCAGATCGGTTGAGATTTTTCTTTTTCTTTAGTTCATCTTTTATCTCTATGCTTCTGCCACTTGTAGTCTGCAAGTGTGTTTCATTTAATGGGTCTTGCCTCTGACAAGCCATTGGTTTGTGGCTGACTGTGTGGCTGTATTTGTTTTGCTGGGAGGAATATATGTCAAACTGATCAGCAGCTCTCATGGCATCTTCACTGAGGCAGGAAGGTTTGCCAGGCCCACAAAAAGCTGGATTACTGCTGGCAACGGGATGCATCATTTTCTACCAAAAATAAAAGACAAATATGCATAAATACACATATACAAATATATATCTGTATGACAGCATTTAGTGGGAAAACAGTCTGTCTTCCAACAACTATGCAGGCTCTCTAAAATTAGCTGACAGGCAGGACTCCAGACCACTTATAAACAAACACACATCAGCAGATTCAGATACTTTTTTTTCCCCTCAATTTAATCACTGGCAGGCACAAATGCCATGCAAGATAACTCTAGTTCTGATTTTGTAGTTACAATGTTCTCTACTTAGGAATTAGCAAAGTGTGTACATGAAATCTGTTACATTTTGTAGGCTCTTTTCTTTTAGACTACTAAATCCTAAAAAGATAATAATAAAGACAAGAATTGTTATTAACATGATTCTTTTTTTCTTAAGTTTCCCTAGCATTCTTAGAATGTCTTCCTTTGGCCTTTCATTATATTTCCCACATGTATACTTCTGATCTGGCCAGTTTTCACAAGGTGGACACTTCCTTATCATTATCATCATTTATTATTTATACAGAATCCTGAGTGTATGTTACACTTTACAAAAGATAGAATGTACCAAGGAAAGAACACAGTCTGTTGGGCAAAGGTACTGACTCCCTCTAAACTATTCTATCCAAACAGGAGGCAATAACAACATAAAGGGTAAACAAAGGTTTCCATTAGGGCTTCCCTGGTGGCGCAGTGGTTGTGAGTCCAAAAAAAAAAAAAAGAAAGTATTTTATTATGATTGTTACACATGTTTTTGTAGTATAAGTCTCTGTAGTTTCTATAAATGTTCACTTATTTCAGCTAATGGAAACTTTTTTTTTTTTTTGCGGTACACGGGCCTCTCACTGTCGTGGCGTCTCCCGTTGTGGAGCACAGGCTCCGGATGGGCAGGGTCAGCGGCCATGGCTCACGGGCCCAGCCGCGCAGCGGCATGTGGGATCTTCCTGGACCGGGGCACGAACCCGCGTCCCCTGCATCGGCAGGCGGACTCTCAACCACTGCGCCACCAGGGAAGCCCCAAACTTTCTGTTTTTAAAGTGTGGTTATCAAGACAAAAAGTTGAATGTGCCGCACTGCTTTCTCCCTTGACCATAAATAATGATGTGGATCTTCTTCCAAGAGCTCTGTGGCTTATTAACAAACAGTCCAAACTCTCTATCTGTGAATTGTTTCTCTATTTAGCCATATCGTTTAGACACACAGAAATGAGAGTCTATATAGACTACAGTATTATATTTCAATTACGTAAAAAACAAAAAAACCCACATGGGTTCCAATTCATATTTTGAAAGAGTCACAAATGTATACGAAGGTCCAGCCCCAAGTTGTTAGAAGTTCGCCTGCACCTTTCATAAATGTAAAATTGTACCAAAACCTCAGTTATGAAAATAGTTACTCCCAGAGGCTAAGAATAGATAATCAATGTGAGCCAAAACCACTGCAAATTTATTTCAGTTATAAAGGTAAAAGGAAATGGAAATGAAGTCAAAGAACTGAATTCAGTTACATTACTAAATATTTGCTGAGAATCAACAGATATAGAGCCACTGGCCAGCTAGCTTAAAGTCTTAACTATGAAGGAAAAACATTTACAACGAGAAGCTACTTGTTTATGGCAGAAGCCTTATAGACTTCAAAACATAAAACAAGAGTGAGCTAAACACAAACATTAAATGGAGTGATTCTTCACTTATTCCCCAAGGATAGAGAATGAGTTTATTATCACTTCATTTGCTCAAATTCTAATTTCAGATGAGAAATAAGAGATCTGATTCACTTTGTTATAAAGCAGAAACTAACACACCACTGTAAAGCAATTATACCCCAATAAAGATGTTTAAAAAAAAAAAAGAAATAAGAAGAGATCATCAAGATGTGTTCCAAATGTAATGATATTAGCTGAAAGTTTTTTCAGATTTTTCTATGTGCCAGGTAATAAGTTTGGCCCTTTGCACATTATCTGACTTAATCATCACTACAGTTCAACTCCATGGGGAACATATTGTTAGCTCTGTTTTACAGAAACTGAGGCAGGAACTTTAAGCAACTTGCCAGGGTCACACATTAGGAAATGGTAAAGCCAAATACAAATTCAGATAATCTGACTTCAGAACCAACTGGGGTTCTCAACAGCACCACTATCATTTGAGTCAGATAATTCTTTTGGGTGGGGGCAGGTGGAGGATGGGGTTGTCCTGTGCATTTTAAGATGCTTAGCAGCATCCCTGGCGTCTACCCACTCCACCCTCTTGATGTCAGTAGCTACACCCTCCTCTTTACCCTCCCAATCTGTGACAAGCAAAATATTCTCCAGACATTGCCAAATATTCCTTGGGGGTTAAAATCTGCCACCTATCATGGGAATCACTCAGCTATACTAAAATGAAAACAGAAAACTCAATTTCAAATACTCCTGTTGGTCTTCCCTGGTGTCACAGTGGTTAAGAATCCACCTGCCAATGCAGGGGACACAGGTTCGAGCCCTGGCCTGGGAAGACTCCACATGCCGCGGAGCAACTAAGCCCAGGCGCCACAACTACTGAGCCTGCACTCTAGAGCCCGTGAGCCACAACTACTGAAGCCCGCCTGCCTAGAGACCGTGCTCCACAACAAGAGAAGCCACCTCAATGAGAAGTCTGTGCACCGCAACGAAGAGTAGCCCCCGCTCGCCGCAACTAGAGAAAGCCCACGCACAGCAACGAAGACCTAACTCAGCCAAAAATAAATAAATAATTTATAAAAAAAATAAAACACTCCTGTTGAAGTTTTTATTCACATCTTAAGCTCCTACCTCTCCAAATATCCATAAAATCTGTTGATAACTTCTCCAAATAATCATAAAACCGTTCTGTTGATAACCTCTCCAAATATCCACAGAACCTTTCTATTGATAACATCTACAACATCTAAATCAAATAGATTTGTTTTCCAAATTGAAAAAAAGCCAACGTTGGGATTTGTGAAGGGACCAACCACATTCCTCTCCCCTACAAGTTATAAACTAACTGAGAAATATACACAGGAATTAGATAGGAATCAAAATACTAGTTTATTGCCAATAAAACTAGACTAGAGCCCACATGCAAATACAAAGAGAAACACACTGAGACCTTTGAGCAGATTATAAGAGAAAAAGTGGTCACTTTTTCTTTCTTTCTTTGGGCCGTGCCCTGAGGCTTGGACCACACAGTGAAAGTGCCGAGAGTCTTAACCACTGGACTGTCAGGGAATTCCCAAAGTGATCCCTTTTTCAATTTTATTATTCAGAAATCACCCTGCTGGAAAGCTCTAGTATAAAGACATAGAAAGGTACCAGTTCTCTTCCATAAGCAGCACTGCCAGTAAAGGGAGAAAATGTTTTTTCTTATAATCTGTTTCAATGGTTTATAGCTCATTCCTTTTAAGTTCCTATCACTAACTTACCAAAATCTTCCCTCTGGACCTTACTTCCTTTAACTTCATTTTCTCTTAATATATCAGAACATTCACCATCTATTATCACTCAGGATATACAGTCTCAGCTTACATTATGTTAGGCTTTCAGAAGCAAGATTCTGCCACATATCCTTTACTCAGACAACCAACACTGAAGAAAAACACACCATTTAAACAGTAGACCTGCAATAAAAAAAAAAAAATCCACCCATCTTCAACTACTTTAATCTTCTCCAGGAATTTATGAATTTGGTTTGCATTATGTTAATTAACTTCTGACACTGCTCACGTTTATTGAGGGCCAACTCCATGCAAAACACTATTCTAAGCATCAGGACACAAAATAGACAGGAGTAAAGCTCTTTATCCCAGGGAAGATAGTAAGATACTGACTTAAAGAACATTTCTAAAGGGCAAGTCTTCTATATGTTCTATATTTTCCTTCCCTGCTACCACCAAGAAATCAGTACAGTATTCTGCTTACTCAATTACTGATTAAGAAGCTGGACAAGAAATTTACTATGACTTTTACTCATGTAAATAGTTAAATAAAGGGGCTTCCCTGGTGGCTCAGTGGTTAAGAATCTGCCTGCCAAGTCAGGGGACATGGGTTCGAGCCCTGGTCCAGGAAGATCCCACATTCCATGGAGCAGCTAAGCCCGTGCATCACAACTACTGAGCCCGTGCTCTAGAGCCGGCAAATACTGAAGCCCACGCACCTAGAGCCCGTGCTCCGCAATAAGAGAAGCCACCGCAATGAGAAGCCCGTGCACTGCAACGAAGAGTAGACCCCACTCGCCGCAACTAGAGAAAGCCCATACGCAGCAACAAAGACCCAACACAGCCAAAAATAAATAAGTAAATTTATTATTTTTTTTAAGTTAACTGAAACAAGAAACAGAGCTGAAACCAATCCCTTTCTACTTTCAGGTGTCAACTTTTTAAGATGGGAGTCAGCACCATTAGATCCTTGTGTGCATAACCATCATACATAAACAGGCGGGCGCATACAGAATTTGTATGTTTTGTTTGTTTGTTTGCGGTACGCGGGCCTCTCAACGCCGTGGCCTCTCCCGCTGCCGAGCACAGGCTCCGGACGCGCATGCCCAGCGGCCATGGCTCACGGGCCCAGCCGCTCCGCGGCATATGGGATCTTCCCGGACTGGGGCACGAACCCACGTCCCTTGCATCGGCAGGCGGGCGCTCAACCACTGCGCCACCAGGGAAGCCCCAGAATTTGTATGTTTGTATGCAGTATGTGCATATACAAGCATTATTCCTACATTTAATAACGCCTCCCTGGTTCCACCTCAGGGCTCGCCAGCTAACTGTTCTTTCTTGAAAGACTCTTCCCATGCTATAGTACAGAGTTCATTGAAAGCATACAGGCCACATTTCTTAATAGAGTCAGAATGAATACTACATTTCTCGAAAGTTTGGGCTGAACGAAATCCAAGAATACAAAACTAGCAAAGGTTAATAATCTTTTAAAATAGTTCACTAAATATAAGGGAATCAACTAAGAGCTTCGATATATTTTAACTATGACTAAATTAGAATTCTTAAAAGCATATGCTAAAACTTGCCATCCCTGAAGCTGTTTTACTGCGTATTTAACCCCTGAAGTCTTTCCGTGGGCTGTTCTTTACGAAATAATTCCTTTTCCTTCTCTTGAATGTGGCAGTCATCACTGTCAACGTAAAGAACTATTTTTAGTAACTTCACAATGCATTCATTTTTAAACATGGAGAAAATCTTCCTTTCAAGAAAACCAAGTTCTGCTCTCTTCCGAGGAGCGAACACCACATAATTCTCAGAGGTTATTTCAGGTCATTTGACTTGTAACAACTAGCTAAAATCATATGCGATTTTATAATTCTAAATGAAAGTCCATTGGTGATCGACCTCAATCACTCAGAAAGTCTATTCAGCAAAGGCTAAAACAAATGCCAGTAGCGACGCATCCTGCTCCACCACGGAAAGTTCTGATACTAGGAGAGAACATAAATAACGGTCTTCTTTGTCTTCTTTCTACTCTTTAATTGTGCCTCCACGGCGCAGTTTCCCCAGTGCCGGAATCCTTATTTGACAAGAGGTGTTTAAAAATTTATTACCTGTTGTGCCCGAAAGCGATTATTAATGTATCAGCAATAAGAACTTTGCAGCAAATACACGCCCACACTAAAGAGAGGGTTGTGAACCCTCTTCAATAATCATAACTGATAGCCCGCTGTCGTGCATCGGAGTTCTGCAAGCTGGTCAAGTCCACAGGCCACTCCATCTAGACGTCCATCTCGAAGCCAGCAAACATTAATTTAAAGTGATGGCGGGGAGGAATGAGGATCCTGACCTCGCAAAGAAAAGAAAGGGTGACCCCTCCCCCCGCCGCAGGAGGAATTTCCCCTAAATAATGGCTTCAAGCCCGGAGAAGAGCAGGCTACGACCGGGGTCACTCCTCTCGCTCCGAGCTAGGCCAGAGCCCCTTCTCAGGCGCGGGTCGGAGACCTGTTCTCACCAGCTGGCTAGGCCCTCATTCTGGCCCCCTCCTTGCCTTCTCCACGAGCACCCGCCGCCCCGACTCTGCTCCCGGCCAGTCTGACAAACCCCCGCGCGCCCACCTACCTCAGCCGCCAGTAGCCCGGCCCCTCAGCGCGCCCAGGGGCTGCCCATCGGCTGGGAACCTCACGCTGGCGCCGCTCTCTTTCCAGCCCGGCGCCTCTACACTGCGCGTAGAGCCCAAGACAGAGGGAAAAGCAGGCAGGGCGGCGGCAGCGGCGAAGCGGACGCTGGTTCACAGCTCCGACCTCAACCACCGCTCACAGTGCACCACCGGACCGAGCAGGAAGAGGCCACCACAGCCCCGTGGAGCAAGCAGCGGCGTGCGCGAGCTCGCGAGTACCGCGCACGCGCACGCGCACGCACACGCACACGCACGTCGCGAGACCCAATCTCCCGCCGACGACCAGCACGCAAGCCTGGGGAGAGTAGCCCAGGGAGCCGGGCTGCGCTTGCGCGGCAAGGGGACGACAGGAGGTGGGGCTTAGGAAGGAGCTCCTTAGGCTCTGGTGCAGATTGCACGACCAAAGGGATAACTTCCTAACGTTGATTTTTCAACCCAATCCTGTGATGCTGGATCTACTACCGACCCCATTTTTCAGATTACAGGACTAATAAATGGTGGAGTCAGGATTTGAACCCAGCATTCTTGTTACAGAAACTGTGCTTTTAATCACCGTTGGCAAAAAGATTTATTAATCCCTTATTGTGCTAGGTGCTGCCCAAAGCACATTAAAAGGATTCAGCCTCTTTTAGTTACTTACGAATGGGTGGGGTGAAATCTCCACCTGCAAATAAAATGGGGAATATTCAGATAACATGAGGCGTTTGGGCCCTCAGTCCTAGCACCATGTAATAATGAAAAGCCTCATTTTGTGAAGCTAATATTAAAAGTTTAAGTTTTTATATCCATGACCTCCTCTGAATTACCATATTCTTCATTCCACCATCACAGGAAGGGATGGGACAAGAACTAGCTTGCTTACAAAATCTCCCCTTCTATGTAGCTGTTGCGAGATTTCTGGCATATGGGTCACCCAATACAAGCCACTTAGCACAAGGGATTAGTTTCCCTGGTTCTTCGGTCCGTTAATTCTAAAATGTCAGAAAGGAGAGGATCCAGAATTAGGAAGGCTGCCGAGAGGAAGACACTTTTTTTTTTTTTTTAATAAATCATGGTGGTTGTTTTATTTTAAAACTTTTATTTTTTCCAGCCAGGCTCTGCTGCTTGCAAGATCCTAGTTCCCAGCCCCAGCAGTGAAAGCGGAGAGTCCTAACCACTGGACCACCAGGGGATTCCCAGGAAGACACTTCTTTGACAGCATGAAGAGGCCAGAGGCAGGTGCTTATCCCTTTTGCCCATGCAATGAAGACTGTTTGAGGAGATAATTCTTAACACTGAATTGCACCATGAGCACAACACCTGGCCCAGTGCTGCTGTCAGCTGGAAATAAAGAGCAACAACTTTTCTGGGTGAGTACACAAGCCAGGAGGCAAACCAAATACAGTATATACAACAGGCAAGCGCAATCATTTTTTGGCAAGCAGGGTTTTGTAAAATGATTCTAACAATCATTCTAATTACTCCTATAGAATACTAGAAAACAGGACTGATCATACTATTGCTCATATATAAAAGGAGAATACCAATATAGAAAACAGCTAAAACATGTACACAGATTTTAGGGGATATTAAGTAGCCTTCCAAAAAACTTTTTGAAAACAAGTTTTCTCTAAGGAAGTTTTCTTTTTTATTCTTGAAGGGAAATGTGAGAATGCACTGCTGTGCTGCCGTACCATGACTATTCCAGATCCATAACCTTACACTTCCAACTGAAATGGCGTTTGTACATAAAACCACTTAAGCAGAAAACTTTTGTGAATTCCCTGGTGGTCCAGTGGTTAGGACTCCCCACTTTCACCGCCAAGGGCCCAGGGTTCAATCCCTGGTCAGGGAACTAAGATCCCCGCAAGCTGCAAGGCGCGGCCAAAAAAAAACTTTCACACTAATAAGGTCAAATGATTTGCAGGCCCAATGGGGAAGTAACCAGAGTAATGGAGGAAGTCAGACATTCCCGGGTTTGAATGTCTGTCTGCCATTCACCTCCTATGGTACCTCGGACAAGTCACTGCTTTTTCCAGAAGTTTCCATATGTGTGAAATGAAGGGCTGTGAAATAAAATGAGCTAATAGGTAAAGAAAGATGTGGATTTAAATCCTCAGTCTACCACTTACTAGCTGTGTGACTATGGACAAGTAACTAGTTAATTCAACATATTTATTGAATTCAAAGTACAAGCTATGCAGGACAGACAAGGTCCCTAACATCAGGAAGTTTACATTCCGGTGTGGTAGGCAGAAACTCAAAATAATCAAAATACAGTGTTAAATGCAATGATCTGGTGTTTTCGGATAATTATCTCAGGTTGGTCTTCATGAGGTGCTATAGTACACAAAACACAGGTAGATAAATGGGTATGCTTTTTCAAGAGCATATCCATTTATCATCATTTCATTTGCAAAAAGCACACTTTTAATTGTCACACTATTTGACTTACCTCCAAACATTTCTTCAATAGTGTATACCTGTGAAATACGATTTGGACCCAGTTCGACATTTTTCATTCCTTCTCCAAAAACCTCAGCCTGGCCCAGAGTAGGCCAGATAATATAGACAAACCACTAGTTAATAAGACTTTTGCATGATAAGCGGTGATTGTATACATGTGAATGGAAGGCCATAAAAGGAATATTCGACTAGAGTGGGAAACTGGCTGCCCCTAAAGACCTTTCAATTAAGGCAACAAGTGTCCTTAAATGCTATTCATTTGAACCGAAAGATATCCATAGGAAAAATGAATCTCACTTTCTAGATTTTATCAGTAGCCACTGACTGTCCTTGCTAGATATACAGCTTATAGCAATACTGAAAGACACAGCAATATTGAAAGATAGCCTAAGAAAATGCACTCCCATTCACCCATTGTAATAAGAGTACTAATATTTATTGAATGCTTACCATATGCCAGGCACTGTTTTTATATGCTTTAATGCTTTATATGTATTATTTCATCGTATCCTCACAAAAACAGATAGGTATTATCTCTATTTTATGTATGAAAAAAATGAGACATTTTAAAGCATTTAATCAACTTGCCTAAGGTTGTCCAAGTATCACCCAATATGTGAATTTATTTATAATTATGTATATGAACTGTTATTCTAAACTGTAATAATACTATACATGATATATCATGTAACAACATATTATAAAATCTACTCAAAAAATGTAAAGGATGAGATTTAATGTGGACTTTTTTTTTTTTTTGGCTGTGTCGGGTCTTAGTTGCGGCACGCAGGCTCTTCGTTGCAGCGCTCAGGCTTCTCTCGTTGTGGCGTGCGGGTTTTCTCTTCTCTAGTTGCGGCGCGCAGGCTCCAGAGCGCGTAGGCTCTGTAGTTTGCGGCCCGTGGGCTTGGTAGCTGTAGTGCGCGGGCTTAGCTGCCCCACAGCATGTGGGAACCTAAAAGATGAGATTTCAAAGAAGAAATACAAATAGAGGATCCAGTGTTTTCTCCCTTTTTCCAATGGCTTACTAAACATGTGCCCCACTTTGAAGACCACTGCTTTAGATAACAGGCAGTCAAAATCCAAGAACAAAACAAAGTGAAGATTATCAGTGGCTTTCAAACTTGAGTATGTATCACAGAATTAGTACCATCCCAAACACACTTATAATAGCAACTCTAGACTGTAAAAAGTTACAGGGGAACTTGGGCTCTCTTTAAAGACATCCACTCCCCTGCTCTTTCCATGGAGCTTTCCAAATCTGAGACTTGGGCCGTGGGCTGGCTTGGGGGCTGGGGAGGACTCTTTTTCAAAAGTCTACAGTAGAGTTCTAGGAATCTCAGCTCCCAGAAGCCTCCCTCAGGCAAAGGCATGGAAAGAAAATATTACCTTCGATATTACCTTGCACTGGCTGGACACAGGCACCTGAGAGCCTCCTAGGAATTCAGGAATAAAGGCCAAGGACACTTTAACACCCAAGGCTGCTAGAACTGCTGGGAGTTGACAGGCTGCAAAAAAATCCACCTACTACCAAGTGCCAAGTTCAAATGACATGCTTTTTCTGTGGTCAAAGAGCACATTTTTCATACTGAATCCTCACATTTTCTGTATTCTATAATAGGCAAAATTGTGAAAAGGGACTAATACTCAAAACATGAAGTATCACGTATTTCCATTTATTAAAGATAATTAGGATTTTCTTAAATTCTGAAACTCTATAGCTTTTACAGTAATCCTAATGATATCTGCGAGAGTAACTCTGAGTTCCAGTTTTCCAAAGGGGTTAAAACTTTTTTTTATTTCACATTTTTATCCCTCTAGAAGAACAAGGTTAACACAAATATAGAATTTTTAAAGGCTTGAGCTTCAAAATCACGAACTTCTATAAGCTTATGCCATATTTGGAAGAGAACAAGGTCAAGAAAAATAATCAAAAGTAAATTCCTCACTAGTCATGTGATTTGATGGTATGCACTTACATACCAGTTTGGCCATAAAGCCCCAGAAAGGTGAGACCACTGATATTGTTGGGATATTGCAAAGAATTCATTTGCTTACACTTTTTCTTCATGTCTCTACTTGGGACTCCTGCTCAAGTAAGATTATAAGTTGATACAGAAAAAAAGGACCTTCAAATATCTGCAATGGTAATACACCAGGGAATCTTTACCTAGTGATGGAAATGTAGCCACCTTCAGCTCCAGAGAGCTGGCCTAAAAACACAGCATAAGTTTCACTAAGCAACATGTAAGATGTTGCTATACTCCAAGTCAAATGCCTCACTCCAGTGAGAATTTATTAAGGTTTTCTGGTGGTTACAACACCTCAACTGAATAAAATGTTAGGACATCCCCTCTACCTATCCACACACATTCATCCGTTCTCTTTCTCTCTTTATATTTACATACACACTTTTTTAAAGGTTAACTTCAGCTTTTCATGCCAGAAGCAGAAGGCATAAGAAAATGTCAATAGATTCCAATTCTTACATAAAACTATATACCACAATGTGAAGAACTGGTAGCTCCAGACTCAGTTCTAAGAGGAAGAGTATTCTCATTGACCACATTGGGCTAGCCACTCAGAATTCACGCCTGTTACATGTACTTAGCATCCATCATCTAAAAAGGACCAGAATGGGGCATTTTACTAAACAAAATATAGTTTTTTACGCTGGACTTCACTTCAACTACCATTTTCCCCCCAGCCCCTATCTTTTTATTTAAAAAAATTTTTAAACATCTTTACTGGAGTATAATTGCTTTACAATGTTGTGTTAGTTTCTGCTGTATAACAAAGTGCATCAGCTATATGTATACATATACCCCCATATCCCCTCCCTCTTGTGCCTCCCTCCCACCCTCCCTATCCTACCCCTCTAGGTGGTCACAAAGCACCGAGCTGATCTCCCTGTGCTATGCAGCTGCTTCCCACTAGCTGTCTGTTTTACATTTGGTAGTATATATATGTCAATGCTACTCTCACTTCGTCCCAGCTTACCCTTCCCCCTCCCCATGTCCTCAAGTCCATTCTCTACATCTGCGTCTTTATTCCTGTCTTGCCCCTAGGTTCATCAGAACCATTTTTTTTAAGAGTCCATATATATGTGTTAGCATACGGTATGTTTTTCTCTTTCTGACTTACTTCCCTCTTTATGACAGAGTCGAGGTCCATCCTCCTCCCTACAAATAACTCAATTTTGTTTCTTTTTATGGTTGAGTAATATTCCATTGTATACATGTGCCACATCTTCTTTTTCTATTCATCCATCGATGGACACTTGGGTTGGTTCCATATCCTGGCTATTGTAAATAGTGCTGCAATGAACAGTGTGGTACATGACTCTTTCTGAATTATGGTTTTCTCAGGGTATATGCCCAGTAGTGGGATTTCCGGGTCATATGGTAGTTCTATTTTTAGTTTTTTAAGGAACCTCCATACTCTTCTCCATAGTGGCTGTATCAATTTACATTCCCACCAACAGTGCAAGAGGGTCCCCTTTTCTCCACACCCTCTCCAGCATTTATTGTTTGTAGATTTTTTAAAATTTCTTTATTTTTTGGCTGCGTTGGGTTTTTGTTGCTGGGCACAGGCTTTCTCTAGTTGTGGCAAGCAGGGGCTACTCTTCATTGCGGCGTGCGGGTTTCTCATTGTGGTGGCTTCTCTTGTTGCGGAGCACGGGCTCTAGGCATATGGGCTTCAGTAGTTGTGGCTTGCGGGCTCTAGACAGCAGGCTCAGTAGTTGTGGCGCACAGTCTTAGTTGCTCCACGGCATTTGGGATCTTCCTGGGCCAGGGCTCAAACCCATGTCCCCTGCATTGGCAGGCAGATTCTTAACCACTGCACCACCAGGGAAGTCCCTGTAGATTTTTTGATGATGGCCATTCTGACCGGTGTGAGGTGATACCTCATTGTGGTTTGATTTGCATTTTTCTAATGATTAGTGATGTTGAGCGTCCTTTCATGTGTTTGTTGGCCATCTGTATATCTTCTTTGGAGAAATAGGTCTTCCCCCCATTTTTGGATTGGGTTGTTCTTTTTTGATATTGACCCCCAGCTCTTATCTTAAACAAGTGCTATGTTATCTGCCACTAAAGGACTTTAGCTGATGGTTTTATAAAGCAAAGCAAGGCATCATAGGAAAAAGAGCTCACACACAGACAAGTTATAACTTTGGAGGCTTTGCTCTCTAGCATGTGTTTCTTAAGGTGCTGATGAATTATTTAGAAGTGGGCTCCACAGCTGGCTTCGTAGGATTTATACATCCCAGGTACTCAAGAGCTGGTTCTGCTCAAACAAAAACTTCTTTGCACATAGGGGATGCCTCCCTCAAAAGAAGGACTGCAGTCACAGGTATACTGTGACTACCAGTTCAATACAACGTGCATACCAACAAGGCTAGTAAGGTATGAATATATCAGATAATAAACTGTCTAAAAGGAGGTGAAGAGAATCTAGCCGTTATCATTTCGTTCTATACTTCCATTTTCTAAGAATGAGTGTCACTGTGATAAAACACCAACTGGCACATGGACCCATTATTTCACCTACAGCCTATCTTAGGCCAAATACAAACACCATTAAAGACTAAGAGCCTTCTTCAGGAAGATATTTTTGGATAGAACTATATATTTTGTGTTGCTAGAATTTTTTTAAAAAGATACAGAGAGTATAATACCTCTCTCACATGCCTAGCAATGTAAACAAAATTAGATAAACAGCAGAAAACATTTCAGCAAAGATAATTTTAGGAAAACTCAGACTAAATTAACTTTATTTTATAAGGAATTTAGAAAACATGAGCAAATATTGATATTGCATTAAAAAAACAAATTAACTGGTACGTCATTCAAATCTTAAAAATCAAAGAGTGTGACACTAAAAAAATGTAATAACAGGGGCTTCCCTGGTGGCACAGTGGTTGAGAGTCCACCTGCCGATGTAGGGGACACGGGTTCGTGCCCCGGTCCGGGAAGATCCCACATGCCGCGGAGCGACTGGGCCCGTGAGCCATGGCCGCTGAGCCTGCGCGTCCGGAGCCTGTGCTCCGCAACGGGAGGGGCCACAACAGCGAGAGGCCCGCATACAACAACAAAACAAAACAAAACAAAAAAAATGTAATAACAGAGAAATGTGCTTCATTTTAACAAAGTACTATCAGTGGCTTATTACAACTAGATATACAAACATAAAGGTAATAATGCTAAAATGATGTAAAACTCTGAATCTCAAAGTGATGGAGTAGGCTGAAGGGAGCACCAATTGCCATCAATGTGCGACTGCAACATATTCTATCAAAAGAAACAAACTACCATTAGATAACAAAAATAAGGATATAAATAAAATGGGGGAGGGGGGAGGAGCCCAAGATGCCTGAAATCTTATAGTAAATGGTTTATTTGGTTCTGTTGCTGTGTTGTGTCTGTTTTCTTCCTCTAAGAAAAAAAGAGGATATGCGAGGGATCCAAGAATATTTCCAAGTTATACCTTAGATTTTCATTAAGGATAACTTTATATTGAAGAAATCATGATTGATACTCCTTGTCACTTTAACCACCTAACATACTATTAAAATAATTTAACAGCTATAATATTCTTTGGTTTTTTTCTTTTTTAAAAACTCTAAGTCAAGAATACTCAAGGGAACTTCTATATCTTTTAATTTAAGAAATACATCTATTTAATTCCTGAAAATTTTATTTTTTCAAGAAGTGACAACAATATGAAGTTCTAATACACCAGGAGTCTCGAAAAAAATTAGGTGATCCAATTATAGCAATTTAAATTAGAATATTCAGGAAATATATCTGAAGGCTCAAAAATATAATTTATGATTCTTTGTGAACTGAATTTCACTGAGAAATGCTTAAAGTCTAAGTTTAAAATGTGAGTGCCATTATGCATTTTTTAAGAAAGAAAATTCACAACCTATTCAATAATCCTGAAGAAAAATCAGATTGGTATGGTGTTTGTATGTACAGATGCATAAACGAACACTTTCAGGGGAAAAAAACAATCATATTAATATTTATAGGCTACAAATCACTTTCTTTTAAGGAAGATTAGAAAAGAGTTAGTAGCTAGGCACAGAGCCAGAGGTTGTTAGGGGAACCTAAAAGTAGTAAATACTAAAACTCTTAGCAGCGTAAAGCAATGCAAAAAATTCTTATACTACAAATTTTTAATTTTACAAAACCAAAAACCAGTCCAACTATGGCCCATACATGATAATAAAAATTGAAACAAAAACTGTGAATGCATTTTGTAAAAATTCTATTATAATATTCTTAAATATAGTTCATATTGTTCCACTGAGTCAAGTAAGATTTAAGCTCAAGGTGGTCACAAAATTAGAGAATTTTACCTTTTCTGAGGAGATTATCACAATTTCATTGCAAGAAGATAAGGTGAATAGCCCCTTAGCGACTTATATACTTTATTTCCTTCAATGGAAAGTCCAAATATTTTAATTTTCTTACGCTTCTGGAATATTATCCAGATGTACATTAAAGGGCACTTTAATGAAAACTTTAAATATAGTTTGATAATTCTGGGTATACTTACTGAAAGAAAATTCATTAGCAAATACTGGTTTCTTGTATTTAAAAAAAAATCAGCAAGAAAGAATTTTTAAAATCTTAACTTAAAATACACTGTAAACTGCAGACAACAATTGCCACATGTATCACAGACCAGCACAGGTAAAAAGTTTTTTCCAGATGTTTTATAAGACTTTGTATCTTCCTTTATTTGTTGGTTGGTATGAATTTTGCTACAAGAGAAAATAAAAGGCATATGATCAGTAAAAGGGAGGGGAAAAAATATGTTAAGTAATTTCCTTTACAAACTTATAAAACTATCAGATATTTAAAATAAAAAATATTAATATTATATTGAGGAAGAAAGAACTATTCAACAATCATCTCCCTGTGTTCACTCGACTGTTCCTTAACAACGGTTCTGAACCAACTTAATGGTGGTGGCATTCTTTTTCTATCACTGCTTGGTGAAAGTCACTTGATTTAAACGTTGTTTTTATTCTTCCCTCTTGTTTTGTGTACCTTCTATTCTTTAAATTTTTTATCCACCCGAAAGAATGCTCTGTAAGGGAAATTTTAGAAAAGCCCTCAAAAACACATTCTTAGAGAAAGGATAAAGTTTCCTTTCAAAGGGTCCTCATCCCAATGTACACATTGTAGGGAGAGTTTACAGGGATGTGTCTGCTTCCTTTGGAAAGGTGGTCTATAAAAGGCCGCTTTATCCAAAATCAAATTAAGTCCTCATCAAAGTTTAAAAACACTCAAAACACCTAAGTTTAAAAACACTGGCAAAAATGTAGAGAAACTGGAATTTTCATACACTGCTGAAGGTAATGTAAACTGGTGTAACTACTCTGCTAAACTACACATACCCTATAACTAGCAATTCTAGTCCAAGGTATATACTCAAGAAAATAATATATTAACGTGTACCAAAGAGACATGGAAGAATGTTCATAGAAGCATTATTCATAAAAACCAAAAACTAAAACGACCTCGAAGTCTAAAACGTAAATTAACTGTGGTATATTCACATGCTTAAATACTGTACTATTTAATACTACTGATTTCCTCAAAGTAATGTTGAGTGAAAGAAATCAGATATAAAAGAGTACACAGCATTTGATTCCACTTATATGGAGTTCAAAATTAGGCGAAACTAATCTGCAATGTTGAAAGTCAGAATAATGTTACATTTGGGGGCAATGAATAGTGACAAGGAGGGGCATGAGCAGGGCTTCTGGGATACTGGTGATGTTCTATATTTCTTCAACTGGGTAGTGTTCACATCAGTGTGCTTATTTTGTGAAAATTCATCAAACTGTATGTATATCATTTGTCTACTTCTCTTATTTATATTATAGTTCAATAAAACATTTACTAAAACAAATAAATAAGTCCTTGAGGTTTTCACTCACCAGCCGGATCAGTTCTTCTTTTATAAGCCTGGTGATTTCTGCCTTTGCTTTCTGCACAGCCAGTTCATTGGCACCTGGTGAGTGAGTGGAGAACATTATTTGTATTACTAGATTTATGCTGGATGTTTATCCACTGCATAGAGATCAGTACATGACTTTCAGCAACATTGTACTACTTGCCAAGATAGTCTTTCAATACCTGGTGGAACATCATCTACATTGTATCATGGCTGCTTATTATTACGATTACTTTTAGAGTTTCAAATGTAGCCAGTGACGTTAGTGTTAAGAGTGTTAAGGTTAGTGAGGTACTAGTGTTACAAGTTCTTGGTATGTTGGTATGCAAAGAAAAGATAATTCGCAATTTGTCCAGAAGAGAAGAAGAAAAAGTAAAAGGAAAATATAACTTCCTAGGTTCATTTATTTAGCAAATATTTATTGGATGTTTATTATGCTCTTTAAAGTCAGCAAATGTTTTGGAAAAGTGTCACCTGAGCAAAGTCTTAAAGATGAATGGAGGACTAGCCAAGTTGGAGGAGGAGAGATGACATGAAAAGTATTTTACAAAGGGAATCATGTGTGTAATGGTACAGATTAAGAAAGTCATGCTTAACTACTGAAAAGTAAGAGAGGTACAGCATGGTTGAAAAATTTTAAAACTGTGTGAAAGAACACAGCAAGATAGCCAAGGAGGTGAGGTAGGCTGAAGACATTTGTATAGTTATAAATTCAAGAAACATTAAGCACCCAGCATGTATGCTATTACTATAAGAGATTCATTATACAAAGTACTCATTCATCTCTTTATGATCTTTTGGGCTACTAGAAAAACAAACTTGTAAAGATATTACAGCAAGATGAGTAGGTAGTAAGTAGTCTACCAGAGCAACTTTTATTATTACTAATTTTTTTCCCAAAATATGTTTAATGATGCGTCTTTTTTTTTTTTTGCGGTACGCGGGCCTCTCACTGCTGTGGCCTTTCCTGTTGCGGAGCACAGGCTCCGGACGCGCAGGCTCAGCGGCCATGGCTCACGGGCCCAGCCGCTCCGCGGCATGTGGGATCTTCCCGGACCGGGGCACGAACCTAGGCCCCCCGCATCGGCAGGCGGACTCCCAACCACTGCGCCACCAAGGAAGCCCTATTATTTTTTTAATAAAATTTTATTTATTTATTTTTCGCTGCATTGGGTCTTCATTGCTGTGCGCAGGCTTTGTCTAGTTGTGGCAAGCGGGGGCTACTTACTCTTCGCTGCAGTGTGCAGGCTTCTCATTGTGGTGGCTTCTCTTGTTGCAGAGCACAGGCTCTAGGTGCGTGGGCTTCAGTAGTTGTGGCTCACGGGCTCTAGAGCGCAGGCTCGGTAGTTGTGGCACATGGGCTTAGTTGCTCCACAGCATGTGGGATCATCCCAGACCAGGTCTCAAACCCATGTCCCCTGCACTGGCAGGCAGATTCTTAACCACTGCGTCACCAGGGAAGTCCCCAGAGCAACTTTTAAATATCACTTCTTCCAAGAATCTTTCCTAACTTCTCCAGGTGGGGTTAAGTGTTTTTTCCCTCAGGGCTCTCACAGGATTATGTTCATACCATCATGAGAGCACATTTTTTTTTTTTGGCCACGTGTGCGGCATGCGGAATCTTAGTTTCCTGAGAAGGAATTGAACCCCTGCCCCCAGGAGCTCGGACTCTCAACCACTGCGCCACCAGGGAAGCCCTTGAAAGCACATTTTTAAGGTAGAATGGACAAGATGTTTTTTCTGACTAGATGTGAACGGTGAAGAAGAGGAACAAAGATGCTAAGAGTTGAGCAGCAAGTAAAGAAAATAACAGGTAATAAAGGAGATACTGAATCCAAGAGGAAGAACAGGTGCTACTATTAGCAGTGATAGTGGATGAAATTCGATTCTGAGATCGTTGTGGCTGAGGTGCTCAGGGGACACCAAGTTGGAAATTTCAGTAAGGCCAATGGAAACAAGGAGCAGAAGCAGAGGAGAGACGGAGATTAGAGAGCCATCAAGGCTAAGTGTGGAGGGATTTGAAGCCAGGGGACAATGCCAGGAAGTAGGTACGTCTAGAGAGGTAACACGGTGCACACCTATAAAAGGAATAGAGCTGGACCAAAGAAGCAGACTAGAGATTAAGGACTAGGAGTGAAATGTCAAAGAATAAAAGAAGAACTGGGGTTGTAGAGAACTATGTTTTTATCATTAAAAAAAAAATGATGGCATGTGGAACTTCCCCGATCAGAGATCGAACCCATGTCCCCTGCAGTAGAAGCTCGAAGTCTTAACCACTGAACCACTGGGGAAGTCCTGTTCTTATCATTTTATATAAGAAAATCAAATAAGGAAAACAATTCACAAGAAATGGGAAAATTTCCCCCCTTATTAGATATGCTTTTTCAAACCCATAGAGAGGAGAGGAGAGGAAAGGAGGAAGGGAGGAGTGGGAGGGAGAAGAGGAAGAAAAGAAATGGGAGGGGGGAGGGGAGGAGGAGGAAGTGGAGAAAGAAGAGGAGGAGAAGGAGGAGGAAGAAAAAGAAACAGTTTAACAACAGGAAGGAAAGGGCCATGAGTACGGCTGTGAAGTCAGAGCAACATTATCTAATCTAAGCCCTACACCTCGACCAGCCACTGACCAAAACATTTTAAAGCAGTGGGTGCTGGAAGGGAAGAAAGGTAGATGAACGTGGAGCCAAGGGTATAATCAAGAGCCAAGCCAGAATGAAAATTATTTAAAAAATGAAATTCAGGAGGAAAATATGCTACTTGGCATGAGTTGATGTGTAGCCTGTTGACATTCTCTGCTGTTTTAAAAAGAAGGAAAATGATACTCCCACCCAGCTCCAAGTGAAGAGCAATTTTCCTGCGTTAGTTAGAGCCTGACCATTTGGACCAGTTTAAATTTTTGACTGACACAGCTTATTTAGGTAATAGGTTACATATGTTTATAAGCTGTCATGAAAAAGTGGCATTTCCTTTCATTGGTCCCAAAACAACTCTGGCTGCTTTTAAGGGATTCTCCACTAGTAAAAACAGAGGGTCACAAAACAGGCTATAAATTATACAGGCTGGCTAGGCACGTACGTCCTTCCTGTTCTCCTTCCCACTGCCGGGAGCTGCTGAGCCACACAGAGCCTCTAAGGAGCCAGGCAGTGGGGTCCCTCCAATTACAGAACTAGAAACAGATGACACTAGGCTCCTTCCAACACCTGTTTTCATCCTATTAGTATTCAGTTGATTTGGTTGGAGTTTCAAAAACTAAAAGATCCTTTAAATCTAATCATCTATGAAAATTCTCAAAGCTTTAGGTCATTTTAATTACCAATCTCCAGCTCTTATTTAGCATATTTATGTTGCCAGAATTCTCAAGATTCATTTCTGACAAGGTTATCTTTTTACTGGGGGAGAGAAACCTTGCTTAGATTATAAAAATTAGATGTTACTTCCTAAATACAAGTTGACAGTGGAAAGAAGCACCCAGAACCACTTTAGGTGAATGAAAAAGTCAGCAGAAGCTGTGAGCTTCTCATTTCACTTCACTTGGTAGTACAGGAGATATGTTCTGATAAAGTTATATACAAATTAAACCTGGCATACATTAATTATACTACACTAAATAAGTATAATTACCTTTAAATTAATGAATTATATATGGGATCCTTTTTCAAAGCAAACAATCATCTCTGATTTACCTCTTTAAAAGGCAGTCATTTAAAATACTGGTTTTGAAATCTTAGAGATATTCAGAATAAACTACAGTTATGTTATTGCAAAAAAAAATACAATACTGGTTTTGCTTAAATGACACCTATGACATTCAAGCTGAATATACAAGGATGACTCCATGTTTACAAAAGGTTTTATCATCAGATTCTACTGAATGACATCCTGTATGGCCTAATGAACACAGTAGTAAGAGAGAGCTGTCCAGTTCCAAGTGCAGAAAGATTTCAGCGTAATTTTCTCTCCTTGAACGCTGAGGTGCCAGCAACCCGCATTTTGCCTCACAATAAGGAACAGTGTCACATGATTCAGAAACACACTGAGTCACTGGCAGAGCGAAAGTCTTTCAGGATACATAAAAGGGTGCCATTTAAAAACCTGACTTGAAATAGATATGATCCAGTTTCTCAAAGTCACAATCACAAACAAAAAAATATAACTTGCCTAGTTCTGGACCCACATTCTTTGCATACCATTTAACATATGTATGAATATTACTGTACTGTAAAGGTAGAATTTCAATAATATGGAAAACATAAAGGCTATATCTGAGTTTTACCTTCGCCACAATTCTTCATTTTAAAAAGTCCGAAAGTGAGAGTGACATCAGTGAAAATGGCACAGGAGGGAATTTCAAAAGCCTGTCCCTCCACAAAAGCAGTGAATAAACTTGCAAAAACTATTAAAATCAATTTTATCAGAATTCAGAAACTAATAAAAACCTTACATCAACCAGGCAAACCCATATTAAAGGAGAAAAAAACAAAACCCCAGCTCAATCCTGGTAACAAAACGTTTCTGTTTTTTAACTTACTCTGATCCTATCAAGCATTTTGACCAGGAAACAACTTCTACTTAGGGTAAATGAGATGCACACTGCACGTGCATTTCTCTTCTTGTAGTCTTTATGTTAAGAAGTCACACAAAAACAATTTGAGGTCACCAGTTAAAAGTAAAGTAAATAGGCACAGTACTAATTTACTTTCACATCTGTGAAATTCTTTGTTTTGGCCAGGAAAGAATCAAACCCGAAAAATAAGTCCTCGGGCTTCCCTGGTGGCGCAGTGGTTGAGAGTCCGCCTGCCGATGCGGGGGGCCTGGGTTCGTGCCCCGGTCCGGGCAGATCCCACATGCCGCGGAGTGGCTGGGCCCATGAGCCATGGCCGCTGAGCCTGCGCGTCCGGAGCCTGTGCTCCGCAACGGGAGAGGCCACAATAGTGAGAGGCCCGCGTACCGCAAGAAAAAAAAAAAGTCCTCATATATATTTAAATCATTTTTAGTTTATATTTATTTCAGTAAGGAACTTACATACAGTTATAAAGTCCTCACCAAAATCAAAGGAATGCCAAAATATAACAAGAAAATACTAACTAGTGATAAACCTTATTTACAATATACTTTCAGTTTGTATTTCCACTGATCTTTCCAGCAACAAACTTTAGAGCTGAGCTAGCCAATTCAGTAGCCATCAGCTATGTGGCTATTTAGATTTAAGTTAATAAAAATTAAATTAAATTTAAAATTTCTTGGTCACACTGGCCGTATTTCAAGTGCTCCACAGCCATCAGAGTTTTTATTGGACGGTGCGGCTTTAGAGAGATCACGTGGATATGCCTGTCAAATAATATTTTGTGTGCAGAAGAGAAGTGGCTCTAGAGCATGATCAGATACATTATTCAGAAAATTTATCAAGTGCCTACCATGTGTCAGACACTGGGAATACAGAAGATGATAAAGTCACTGCATTCACAGAGCTCTAGTAGGGGAGACAGAAACAAGTAAAAATATACTATAATTTCTATGTAATGAGTACTGTGAAGAAAAACAAAGCAAGTAAAGGGCTACAGAGTGGTGAAATGAGATCAAGTAAGGCTTCCTTGTTAGAAGTGATGTGTATAACTCAAAGGACTAGACTGGTGTTTAAGATTATACAAGGTATGGGAGAGCTCCTTTGCAGCCAGCTAAGCCATTTAAGCAGTAGATATGCAGACCCTGGATTTACATGACACATGGAGTAAAACCTCTTCACAGCTACAACACCAGTGTTCAAAAAATATTTAGTTCATTAAGTAGATGAAATGGATCTGTGGCTGGTCTATGCTTAAAAATCTATTATTAAAATGTTCAAATTAAATATAAATGAAGAGAGACAAGTTATCTACCATGCAGTACATAACGAAGTAGGAAAAAAATCAAACTGGAAACTGTCTTTTGAATTCATTCATGAATGTATAAAATAAGGTTAAAAAACACACCTGATCACTCTTAGATAACGCATTACTTATACCCTTTAAGGGACTTCCTTGGTGGCGCAGTGGTTAAGAATCTGCCTGCCAATGCAGGGGACATGGGTTCGAGCCCTGGTCCGGGAAGATTCCACATGTGTGGAGCAACTAAGCCCGTGCGCCATAACTACTGAGCCTGTGCTCTACAACCCGCGTGCTGCAACTACTGAAGCCCATCCGCCTAGAGCCCGTGCTCCACAATCAGAGACACCACCGCAATGAGAAGCCTGCACACCGCAACAAAGAGTAGCCCCCGTTGACCACAACTAGAGAAAGCCCGCGCAAAGCAATGAAGACCCAACTCAGCCAAAAATAAAGAAATAAATACACCCTGTGAGTTATGGTATTAATTGTCCTATCCTGCTTTTTAAAAAGGTATGTATGAACTTTTAGGCATAAAATCACAGGCAACATTTGCTTGGATAAACAAGCATTAAGTGGACTATTATATATAGTTGATTTACTTTCTAACCTAAACTTCGGCCTGAACGTTCTACTTACTGGAAGCATAAACAAACCAGTCCTGAAAATACATGTTTTCTTATAGAGTGATTTTCAATTTGACCAAATTGTCAAAACTGAAAGAGTCCCAAACACAGATCATTCACCTCTATATATGTACTAAACTTCTAAATAAAGACCACAGTGATAGATGAAACTATTTTTTTTCTTATAGGTGTTCCTCATTTTCAGTCCTCTCTAGAACTGACCTCATATTCTTTCTGTGTCTATTACATCTATATCAACTGTGATCTAACTCAAGATTGAAACAGAACGAACAGTACATACTTTCAATTGCCAAGTAAATTTTCCGCTCTCCTTCCTTGGGTTCTTTGCCAGGTGGGAAGTATGTTCCTCTGATTGTAATTGCAGCTTCAGAATATTCACTGATTCTCTGAAGAGCTTCCTTAGAGGTAACTTTCCACCTAGCAGTCTATGAAATAAAGAGTGGGGGGACAATTATACTCCAATAAAGATGTTAAAAAAATAAAATAAAAAAGAGTGGGGGGAAAATCACTTTACAACAGAATAAAGAAACCTGATGTACTGACAAAGAATAGGTTAACTAAATCATATTATGGTCAATATTAAGATTATAATTAATACCTGCATCATAAATTCATTTAGATTCTAATGTAACTAGAACATAATCATAAATATGGAATTTCTAGTGTTGTCTCCCCATCTAGATAAAAAGTAAAGCAGCCATTTAAATGTTCATGGGTTTTAAACAAGGCATTTTCGCTCCTAAAATAGGAGTTTCTACTCTACAATAAAAAAAAAAAAAAGTTTAAATCTGTTACTTGCCTGTGGGAAGTCATTGATCTCTAATTCTTCTTCATATCTCTTAAAAGATTCATTCTGTCCACCATCCTGTCTCTCCTCTTCTTGTTTCTCCAAAGGCACATAATTAAGCTTGGCATTGATCTTTTCAGCAAGTTGCTCTGCAATGGTTTTTGCAGAGACAGTGGGAGCCAGGATGGTGCCACCTCTAAGAATTGCATTGGTGGCCTGCTGCATCACATCCTGCAGTTAAAGAAGACCTACAGTCAAATCTCAAATGAGAGCAGAGACAAGACCAAATATCCCACCACAAAGTATTCTCTGGAAAGCCACTAACTAAAAGCATCTTTCTAATGTAAAGTGCTACCCGTAAGTGCAATTTAACAGCATATATTTATAACAGACAGTTTAATATATCTCCCTTACGTGATGAGAAAACAATAATACTCAATTCTACATTAAAAACTCTACTGAATCATACATAATTAGGTAACTCTTGATATCAAATATAGTATAATATTTCTAAAATCATTTACATACTTTGTGGCTACTAGGAGTTTTCCTCTGAATCAGAATCTTTGCCCACTACCACCACTGAGCTCTTCCTTCCCCCATGGACCAACCCAACATTCTATAAATTACAGTAAATGATTTTACTCAACACATTTTTTAAAATTTGAACTTAATTTTACTATGTGCCTAACGCAGAGATAATTCTTCTGTGGGTAATATACGACTCACACCACAAGCTCTTCTAACAACAGCGAAAAGTTAGAGCCATTTGCTTTCACAATAGTTATTAGTAGCAATAATCCAAGAGAATATTAGGTGAGGTGCTGTGTCCCTGTTGTCAGAAGAGGCACAGGCTTGAGTACAGTAAACAGTTTATAGTAACTCACTGGCTAACTAAAACAGATGCAGAGACCCAAGGCTCTGAGCCTTGATTGTGGCTGCCTCACTGGGTCAGCCCACTGGCCTCTAGCTTGGTCATCCCACTTGGACACTAGAGACCTGAACCTATACAGGCTACTGGACACAGGGCCCTGCAGGTCCCCAAACTCTCAAAATCTTAAAAATACTGTCAAACTTAACAAATTGTTCTTTAGGAATGCTATGAAAATTTAACATTAGTTTAAAATTAAGTTAACCAAAATGCTGGAGAGGGTGTGGAGAAAAGGGAACCCTCCTACACTGTTGGTGGGAATGTAAACTGGTGCAGCAACTATGGAGAACAGTATGGAGGTTCATCAAAAAACTAAAAGTAGAGTTGCCATATGATCCAGCAATCCCACTCCTGGGCATATATCTGGACAAAACTATAATTCAAAAAGATACATGCACCCTTATGTTCATAGCAGCACTATTTACAATAGCTAGGACATGGAAACAACCTAAATGTCCATGAATGGATAAAGAAGATGTGGTATGTGTATACAAACACACACACACACACACACACATATGTACATATATACATACACACAATGGAATACTACTCAGCCATAAAAAAGAATGAAATAATGCCATTTGCAGCAACATGATGAACCTAGAGATTATCATACTAAGCAAAGTAAGTCAGGAAGAGAAAGACAAATACCATATGATATTACTTATATGTGGAATCTAAAATATGACACAAATGAACCTATCTACAAAACAGAAACAGACTCAGACATAGAGAACAGACTTGTTTATGGTTGCCAAGGGGGAGGGGGCTGGGGGAGGGATGGATTGGGAGTTTGGGATTAGCAGATGCAAACTATTATATAGAGAATGGGTAAAGAAGGTCCTATTGTATAGCAGAGGGAACTATATTCAATATCCTGTAATAAACCATAATGGAAAAAAATATATATATATATGTACAACTGAATCACTTTGCTGTACAGCAAAAACTATCACAACACTATAAATCAACTATACTTCAAAAAAAAAAATTAAGTTAACCAAAAAACTCCCAAGAGAAACAAGGCAAGTGAAATATTTAACACATTTTCCCACTGTCTAAACCCATGTTAGTTTCAGTTATGTAACTGGATATTCATACTTCCAAGGTATTGTTTGTGTGCCCAATAACCCACCTAATATAAACAGAAAAGAAAGAAAGAGAGTTATTTCTTTAGGATTTTGTTAAGATCAATCAGAATACTACTTTATAAAATTATCCATGGTTAACATGCTTAACAGTTAGGCCTTCCAGACTAGGCATTAAGACCTCAGTTAACCACACTAGAGAAATCACCCAAATATAATAATTAAAGAATTCTGTATTGAGAATAATGTTAAATGCTTACTACCTCAGTGTCTAAAATAACTTCTTGTTCACTTGTGCTGCCATAATTCCTGAAAAGCATTTAAATCAAAGAACTTACAAAAAGTACTAAGACTTGGAACAAATTACTTAATACCTGAGACTCAATCCCCAAATTCTTCTGAGCATTGATTCTAAGAGCCAATCTCTTTGCAATTTCTAACTTCTCAGCATTTCCTGCAGTTGGAGCAGGAACACTAGATGTTCCAGGAGCAGCCATATCCTTCACTCTCTTCTTTGAATTAAACATGCTTTCAATTTGCTCATCAATCTAAACAAGAAGAAAAAGGATTAGTAAAAATCTAATTAAAAATACCAATTTATAGAGGGAGAAGAGGAGGAGAAGGGGAAAGGAAAGGGAGGAGAGGGGAGAGAGGGAGGGAAGGAGGGAGGAAGGAAGGAAAGAAAGAAACAGAGATACAAGGCTGCAAGAACCACTTCAGCAGACTCCTGAGTGGTACAGATACATCCCAATTCAGTAAATGAAGAACATGTGCTGTCAAGACAGAGCAGACAATTTGATGCAGCTGAGTTGCTCCAGGGCCAAGGCCTTAAGGCCAAATTACATACACTGCAATGAAAGAGGCTGGACAAGGGCAATAACTCAAGACCAGTGGACACCTAAAAATACAGTCAGTGGTTCCCAGGGGAAATGCTGCAACAGGGTTCCTAAATTTCTTCCCAACTTCAAAAATGCAATTGGATTTATCTAAAAAACTGGGTAAGAGAATCAGGAAAAAAAGCCTTTATTGTTTTTTTCCTTCAAGGAAGGAAAGAAATGAAGGTTGGTTTCCCCATCAAAGCAAGAGCAATGCTGAAAATTAGGCTAATATTTTAAATCTCAAATGAAGAGCAAGCTTTTTTCAGGGTTTAAAATTAATTAGGTTAATTTAGAAAGACCTTTTACTGAAATGGAAACAGACAACTTATCTTCTTTTTAAAATATTTGTTATCTACTAAGGGGTTTGAGTTACCAACTACTTTTAAACTAACATTTAAATAACCCTTTTAAATTTAACAGCATACATGGCGTTAAAATCCAAAACAAATGCATAAATCAGGAATGGGGAAGGTACATGGAGCTAGGTGACAGGGGTAACTTTACTTTTAACTTTATTCACTTCAGTATTGCTCTTTTTTTACAAAACATATAATATTTTAACACGAAGGAAAAAATCAACATATTTCATTATGAGATTTTTAAAAATTGTTTAAGTAACATAAAAATCTGAGGTGGTTTTAAAAACAATCCCACATATTCTTTAATACTCTTCCCTCCAAGAGGTGGAGCCTCTCCTTAAAAGTGGCCTGGACTTAGTGATTTGATTCTAACAGACAAAAAAAAAAGTGGAAAAGCCAGTATGTAACTTCAGAGACTAGTCATAAAAGGTACTAAGGCTTCCTCTTTGCTCTCTCTTGGATCACTCATTCTGGGGGAGCCAGCTGCCATGCTGTAAGGACACAAATGCAGAGTGAAGAACAGAGGCATCCTACCAACATTAAAGTGACTGAGCCATCTTGGAAGAAGATGGTCCTGCATCAGTGAAGCCTTCAGATAACTGCAACCTGGGACAACAGCTTGACTGCAACCTCATGAGACCCTAAGTAAGAACTACTTGGCTAAACTTCTCCTGATTTCCTAACCCTCAGGAATCATGAGATAATAAATGTTTACTGTTTTAACCTACTAAGTTTTGGATTGATTTGTTACATGGTAACAAATAACTAAAATATTGACTTAATTGAATTTTAAGCCAGTATGGTATGCTAGTAAGAAATGGCCTAGAGTTAACAGGAGACCTTGGTCTGGTCCCGGCTGTGCTTAACAGCCAGTGTGGTCATTTCCTGAAATGACAAGATCAGACTGAATTCCTGATTTCCTAAATTGTGTTCTGAGCTAAGGTTTAACAGGGTATGTTTCAAAAACAACAAAAAAAAAGTTCTATGATCAAATATCAAATATGTTGGAAGATTTCTGTGTCAAATAAAGTTAAATAAGATTATTTTATTAATGACTTTTCACATCCTTTGATAGGATACCACTAATAGTGGTATATACTAGGCAGATTTTCCAAAATTATTTTATAATGAAAACATCTAAAGCTCAAGATCCTGGGATTAAGGCTCCAAAGAATACTCTGGGAAAACCTTAACTTGCTGAGTCCTCAGGGTCCCTTTTCACTGGATTACAAATAATTCCGTAAGCTAAGAACATGGGCTTTGAAGTAAGAACAGAATGGGTATAGATCCCAGCTCCTCCCCTTAACAGCTATGCAAATCTGAAAAGGTTATTTCTTTCTAAGCCTCAGTCTCCTCAATTATAAAATGGGAATACTCTGAGTATCCACTCATCTAGCTATTGTGAGGAAGTAAATGAAATAATCCCTGTAAAGCACTTTGCACAGGACATGGCACTTAGTAGAACTCAATAAATGTTGACTATTATTATTACTAAGGATGCTGTATAACAACTAAATTGTAAAAGATTAAAAAACAATATTAGTACCAATGATGTTAAAGATACAGGGAGCCAGGCACTCTTATATAACACTATTGTGAGTGCAAACTGGTACTCACCTTGCAGGAGAACAATCTAACAACGTTTTAAGACCAAATTAGATATACCCTTTGGCCTAGCAATTCCATTTATACATTCATCCTCAAGACTTAATGCAACGAATGTGCAAGGTTTAATGTTCAAGAATGAGCGATGAAGTACAGTAAAGTATATTCCAAATAAAAAATACATGGAAACAAACATGTTTGTTTCCATATATTCAAAAATAGGGATTTGATTCATTAAACAGTGGAACATCCATATAATGAAATATGTAACCAAAGAACAGCATAAGAGTGAATTTACTAAAAGGGAAGACTTCAACATAGGACTATTGTAAAGATTATAAAGCAGTATGATCTCATTTTTATGAAATTACAGAAATACAGGCATATGTGAATACGTCTGTATACACAGAAAAAAACTGAGAAGGGTACACAACGAAAAGTTTCCAGTAACTTGCTAACTAAACAAGCCTATGCTAAAACCTCCAGTACCAAAGGAATAATTGATTCAACTGGTAAGAATAAGGCTTAGAACAATACTTACATCAACTGCAGCATCCTCATCATCCGAATCTTGAAGACCAAGAGCAGCTTTTTGTAACTTCTTTCTCTCATTTGCCAAAGCTTGTTCTGTTTCATCAAACTTGAATCCCTTACCAGAGAACCCACTACTCTTTTTAATTATTTTCCCTTCCTTTCAAGGAAAAACAAGAAAGTTAATTTCATAATAAAAAACTTTAATATTCAGGAATTTATGGCAATTAAATATTTTTCAAGGCGGTGTTGACAATGTAACAAAAACATTTCATCTAGCATGTGAGAAAAAGGAACCCTATGTAGACTACAAAAAATACTAAGTTGAAGCAAAAGGGAGCATTTTGTTTTCACTCCTTTCCCTTCCTCGCTAAAGAGATAAGTGAAAATAATCCTATCAAGATTTACAGGTATTAAATATTCAAGATCTAGAACACAATGACTTGCATAAAAATGAGACTTAAAAAACTCACAGCTTTCTGTTGATCTTTGAAATCACTCCAAAGTTTCTCTAGATCAGGTGGCACTGCAGTCCCTGACAATTCAAGGGCTTTAATTATGTCACCAGCATACCGAGCCTGATCTTCTGTGATGAAAGTATAGGCGAAGCCCTAGTGAATGATGAAAAAGTGATACTATTAAACACTAACAAGATGAATCCTCCTTAGATCACAAATAAGATAAAATCTGAGTCACCTAATATACCCTCTTTAAGATGACTCCATTACTAAAGAATTTCAAAGACCACAAAAGAGTCCTACTAAATTCTTTAATGGTTCAAAGTGAAATACCTAAGTTTAATATTTAAAAATAAGCAAAACCAGAAAATTTCTAATCTCTTTATGCATAAAGGGAAATACATGTGATTTTTACATAAATGTACAACTCCACTGTCATAAGTATTAACTTTAATATATCTTATTTCTCCCTTTTTGCTTGCATTCCCTTCCTCCACTACCTACTGCACCTCTCTACCCCAGCTAACCTGTGTTAACGTCCTAGAATACAGCTTCCCATATTTTTTAAAGACCAATTAAAAGATGTAAAAACATACACACATATATATCTGATATGTTTTTAACATATACAAAAATGAAGTCAGCTATATCACTTCCCTGGGATTCTCTAAAGCCTAAGGATGCAGGTGTCCCCAGCAGCTTTTTGGTTCAGGCAAGAGAAAGACTGGAGTTTTAAGTAGAGGAATAGCAAACTACAATTAGATTGCCATCTTCACAAAACGCTCTACCCTACCAGTGAACTGTTATAAATTTTAAAACATGATTTAATATTTTATTTCAGGAGTACCTAGTTACCAGATTTGACCCATGGCCTACTTTTATACAATCCATGAACTAAAAGTGGTATTACATTTTTTAGGGTTGTGTACACAAGTACACACACACACACACACGATGTGACAGAGACTGCGTGTGGTCCAAAAAGGCTACAATTTTAACTACCTGGCCCTTTACACAAAAAGTTTCCCAAATCCACAGAATAACTCAGGTTAAAAGAACAAATGCCATCACTACTTATTAGCTATGTAAATTTGTCAAGTAACAATGTCAGTGTGCCTCAACTTTTCTCATCTGTTAAAAGGAGTAATATTATCTACCTCAAAGGGAATTTGTGAGAATAAAATGAGATGGTATATGTAAAGCACTCAGAACAGTGGTGGGCATTTAATAAATACTCCATAAATATAACCTATTAATACTATTATTGCTTCAGTATGTAGAAATGTCCATGGTTGTAATATCAAATATATCACCATCAGTGCTTCCATCAGTGCTGCCTTCAAAAAGAAAGAGTTAGAACTATATACTTAACAGAATACAGTTAAGTCAAAAAAGCAAATAATATTCATGTGTATAGGGGGGTGAGAACAGGGGTGATAGGTGTGGGCTGAGTGTATTTCATGATCCCTTATTTTAAAAAAAGCAATGAAAGATCTTGAACTATATGCATGTATGTATATACAGAAATTTTTAGGTGGGGAAAAATACCTTTTGGGGACACAAATGGTTAACACTATCTGCCTACAGAGAACAGCACTTAAGACATGTATATGTATATAAATGATGAACATCAACTATTCCCTATACTCTGATGATGAAGGATTTTCAGAATGTCCCCATAACTCCTATTATCTCTTTATAATCATAAAGAAACACTTGTATTTTAACATAATAGAAATCAACTTTAAAAGCAATTATTTTTACTTTGTTGCCTGCTCTTCCAGTCCGTCCTGCTCTGTGCACATAATCCTCATAATGGTTGGGGCAGCTATAATTTACTACAAGAATCAGATGTTTCACATCTAGGCCTCGGGCAGCAACAGACGTAGCAACAAGAAGTTTGCAGGTCCCATTCTTAAAATCATTTATGATGCTATCTCTGTCATATTGATCAATGCCTGCAAGTAAATTAAAGAGTTGTAAAACCACATATTCAAGTTAAATTTTCCATTTCCTCTGACATTCAGACAAAGAAGTTAAACACGGGGTAAAGAACAAATCCAACTTATATTGACCACATGTCCAACAACTACCATATAGAAAGTAAAAGACTTGGCGGGGGGTTGGTGAGGAGTGATAAATTAGGAGTTTGGGATTAAAATATACACACTACTATATATAAAATAGATAACCAACAAGGATCTACAGTATAGCATAGGAAACTATACTCAACATCTTATAATAACCTATAATTGAAAAGAATCTAAAAGAGAATAGATATAATGTATAACTGAATAATTTTGCTATGCACCTGAAACTCAACACTGTAAATCAACTACATTTCAATAAAAAATTAAAAAAAAAAAGACTACGGAAATTTAATGGCAAGATCAAAAGCTATTTACGAATTCCAAATCTGCCCTGTTTTGCCGCCTTTCTTACATATAAGGCTTATCACTCCAGAAGCCCAACCTCAGAATCACTAACCTGTATCTCTTATAGGGGCAAATGGGAAAAAGGCAGGTACATTCAGCCTATATTGACAGGATTCAGATCTTTCTAATTCTCTCATAGGTTATTTAGAGCCTTGCTCCTCACAGTTTTGTCCCAGGGACCAGGAGCAGCATCACATGAGAGCTTGTTAGAAATGGAGAATCTCAGATCCTACCCCCAGACTACTGAGTCAGATTCTGCATTTTAACAAGATCCACAAGATCCACATATGCACATTAAAGTTTATGGTGCACTGCTTAAAAAGTACCCAACTGGACCTCTCTTTAAAATTTGTTACTCAAAGAGCCTCAGGATGAGTGACAAAGCAGAGCATAAAATACCAAAATGTTCTTTTACAAAATGTCCAGGCCACAAATATACTTTATGATGGGGTACCTGGGAATCTCTAGTAATCAGAGAAGGGAATGGGATAAATTCTCAAACCTTGAAATTCATTTTTGCAGCAAGAGATATTCTAACATTCCATATAAAACCTGTGTTTAACATATACAGAACATTTAGCAGCTAAATATTTATCAATATTAATTTATATCACCTAAAGTTTTAAATGTACTCTTCAAAGATTGAATTATGGAAAATATTTGGATCTTATCTCAAAGAAACTAGGATCCAACATTGTACCCAAAAACCTCATAAGAAAAATTAGTGGAATCAGTAACAATATACATTATGTTTATAATTTTAAAATACCACAACTTTTAGTGTAGACTGAGGTATCCTGACACATACGTGCAGTACAGTTAGTAGTTAATGGCAGCAACCATTAACCCTCTTCCTTTTTAACATAACCTCAATTTTGTTATCCACCCAACACATGGTCACATATATTAAACCAGAGATGAGCCTAATTCTCAGTCTTAGGAAGTGAGTAATGATTAGTGTAAACTAGCCCTTCTCAAACTTTCTGTGCTCAGGTTGTCTGTGCACTCTTAAAATTAATAAGAACCAGACCCAGAGAGCTTTAGTTTATCTAGGTCATCTCTATCAATATTTAATGTATTAGAAACTAGAACTGAGGAAAATTTTAAATATTTATTAACTTATTTAAAAATAATAAAACAATTACATGCTAAAAAATATATTTTTGTGAAAAGTAACTTTTCCAAAACAATAAAAATAAGGCACTTCACAGTTTTGCAAATCTCTTTGATGTCTGGCTTAATAGAAGATAGTTGGAGTCTCATATCTTCTGCATTCAATCTGTTGCAATTTAACACGCTGTGCAACCTCTAGAAAGCTATACTACGTATACACTGATGAAAGAATGAAAGTGAAAAAGGCAAATAACTTGGTGGGGTTATTATGGAAATATTTTTGACTTCATGAAACCCCTGAAAATCTCAGAAACCTCAGGGGTGCAAGGATAATACATTAAGAACTATTTGTCATTCCCTTGTCTTTGAATGAATTAGGCATAAACATGTGAAGCAATTCTGACCAAAAATATAAAAGAAGTACAGACAGGGGATTATGGGGTAAAATTTCCTTACATTTATAAAAAAATATACATTTACATCAAGGTAGGGGAAAATCTTATAGACTAACCCTCCTGTGGGTAACAACTACGAATTCTGGACAAAATATAAAGAACTAACTACCTGAAGGCACCAGAGAGTGACTAAAAGAAGGCAGAAACTGGAAGGGAGTTGACACCTGGAAGAATGCAATGGCACTGGTTGAGTTTACAGGATTTTACTTCTTTATTTTAAACTTTCTGTTTGGGAGTGGGCCCTGAGCAGCCCAGGTAGGGAAGTCAAAACGTGAATAGAAACAGTCTTACTGACAAGAACAAACAAGAAGAAAGCATTCAGGATAAACTCAGGACCAGAAAAGAGGGGATAAATCCCAGAAAGAACAACAGAGCAGGCACGTCCAACAGTGCATAAAAACACTGTCCAAGGACTTCCCTGGTGGCGCAGTAGTTAAGAATCTGCCTGCCAATGTAGGGGACATGGGTTCGAGCCTGGGTCCGGGAAGATCCCACATGCCGTGGAGCAACTAAGCCCATGCACCACAACTACTGAAGCCCATGAACCCTAGAGCCCACGCACCACAACTACTGAGCCCACATGCCGCAAGTACTGAAACTCACGCGTCTAGAGCCCGTGCTCCGCAACAAAAGAAGCCACCACACCGCAACAAAGCCCCCGCTCACTGCAACTAGAGAAAACCCGGGTGCAGAAACGAGTAAGGGAGGGAGAAAGGAAGGAATAAAATTAAAAACAAACAAAAAAAACGCTTCCCAAATATGACACCTAAACTATACACACATGGGGCAGAATCCAAGTAGCCCAGCTCTGGCTGAAAGAAATTATTAGAAATTTCAGAGGTTGCCCAACAAGAAAGACAGTTTCAAATACGGATCCAGCCAAGTTAATACCCTATTTAAAAAAAAAAACAAAACCTTAAATAAAACATAAGAGAATTCAGACTCTACAAGGTATCATTCACAAAGGCCAGTATACAAACCAAAATTACTAGACATACAAAGAAACAGAAAACTATAAAACAAAATCAAAAGAAAAGATAATAGAAACTGACTTCAGATGACCAAGACATTATAATTAAAAGTCAAAGATTTTAAAGCAACTATTATAATTGTGATCAAGGAAAAAAACTTTTAAATGCTTATAATGAATGGCTAGGAAATTGAATTAGCGAATCAGTAAAATATAAAAGAGAGCCCACAGGAAATTCTAGAACTAAAAAAAAAATTGAATTAAAAAATTCACTGAATGGGCTTATTATTAGCAGATAAGAGATGACCAAAAACACACAGTGAACTTAAGACAGAGTCAAAGAAATTATTCAGTCTTAGAAAGAAAAAAGATTGTAAAATAAAGACTGAACATAGTATCAGTGATACGTGAGACAGAATCAAAAGGCTGAACATACACACAATTGGAGTCCCAAAAAGAGAGGAGAGAATAGGGCAGTAAAACAATCAATCAATCAATCAATCAAGAAATAACAGTCAAAGGACTTCCCTGGTGGCACAGTGGATAAGACTCCACACTCCCAGTGCAGGGGGCCCAGGTTCAATCCCTGGTAAGGGAACTAGATCTCACATGCATGCCACGACTAACAGTTCGCATGCCACAACTAAGGAGCCTGCCTCCCGCAACTAAGACCCAGTGCAACCAAATTAATTAATTAATTATTTTTAAAAAAGAAATAACAGTCAAGTAGTTCCCAAATTAGATGCAAGACATAAATTTACAGATTCTAGAAGGCGGTAAACCCGAAGGAGAATACAAAGAAAATCATATCTAAATCAACTTACCATATGACCCAGCTATCCCATTCCTGGTTATCTACCCTTGAGAAATGAAATGTTCACACAAAAATCTGGACTTACATATTTAATAGCAGCTCTATTCATAATTGTCTAAAACTAGAAACAACCCAAATGTCCTTCAACAGATAAATACACAGAGTACATCCACACAAAACATACTATTAGATAATAAAAAGAAATGAACAATGCAACAACTTGAATGAATCTCAAAGCCATCATGCTAAGTGAAAAAAAAGCCAACTGCAAAAAGCTGTATAATGTATGACTGCATTTATAAACATTCTTATAAGAGCACATCAGTGGTTTCCAGGGGCTATGTACAAGAGAAAAGATAACCTTAGAGTTACTCTGCATAGGGATAGGACAAGGGAGTCTTGGGGGGTGAGGGAACTATTCTGTATCCTGATTATGGTGAATCCTTTGGGATGGTTAAAACAGCCAAAAAGCTGGAAGTAGTCCAGGTGACCAACAGAAATGACTGAAAAAACTATGATATACTTATACACTGGAGTATTACTCAGCAATAAAAGGGAAGAGCTGTTACATCCAACATGGATGAAAATTCAAAAATATATGCAGAGTCAAAGATACCTGACACAAAACCGTCCATAATGTATGGTTCCATTTATCTGGAATTCTAAAACAGGTAAAGTTGGGGAAAAAATTTAAAAAGTGGTGGCAGAGACTGAGGGAAATTTCTGAGGTTATACCTTAACAGAGGTTTGGGTTTCACAACTTACATGCATTTGTCAAAACTCATCAAATGGTACACTCAGGGTCTGTACATTTCACTATAGTTTACTTACAAATGTTTTATTTAAAAAAATTTTGAACTAGTGTTAATCACGTGCACACTGAAGTGAAATGTGCTGATGCTGCAACGTATTCTGAAATGTATCAAAAAACTAAGAAAGGGCTTCCCTGGTGGCGCAGTGGTTAAGAATCCCCCTGCCAATGCAGGGGACACGGTTTCCAGCCCTGGTCTGGGAAGATCCCACATGCCACGGAGCAACTAAGCCCGTGCACCACAACTACTGAGCCTGCGCTCTAGAGCCTGCAAGCCACAACTACTGAAGGCTGCGTGCCAAGAGCCCGTGCTCCACAACAAGAGAAGCCACTGCAATGAGAAGCCCGCGCACCACAACGAAGAGTAGCCCCCGCTCTCTCTAACGAGAGAAAGCCCGCACACAGCAACGAAGACCCAACACAGCCAAAAATTATAAATAAATAAAAAGAAAGAAATTTATTTTTTAAAAAAACTAAGAAAAATTGAGAAGTGGGTAAAAGGACAGATGGCTAAAGATGTGACATAAATATAACAAAATGTTAATTGTAGAACCTAGTATTAGATATTCAAGGGTGTTAATAATATAGTTTTCTCAGATTTTCTGTGTTTGAAATTTTGGTAGTAAAAATGAGAGGGAAAAAAAGCCATAGATATATGGAAAATAGTCTTCCTCCTCTGGACGCTGTCAAATCTGGAAGTGATGACTGAGCCTGCAGAAGGCTTTTTGCTGCCATAAAGAAAGCTTAGCTTAATAACTAAGTTATTATGCTCAAGATGGCAGTATAGAAACTACAATATGGTAACACTGAGCTACTGCAGAGTGAAGCAAGCCTGGAATCGTTTTCTGTTTTTTTCTTCTTTGGCCACACCTTGCAGCATGTGGCCTCTTAGTTCCCCAACCAGGGGTAGAACCCAGGCCCCCTGCAGTGGAAGCGCAGAGTTTTAACCACTGGACCGCCAGGGAAGTCCCCTGGAATCGTTCTGCCACGGGATTTCATGTTTTGTAAAATAATAAATATTCCTCATGATTTATGGCAGCTGAGTTCATTATTTTCTGTTACTTGCAGAGAACCAAAAGGAAAAGTAACTGATATTAATAGTACATGTCAGGGCTTCCCTGGTGGTGCAGGGGTTGAGATTCCGCCTGCCTATGCAGGGGACACGGGTTCGTGCCCCGGTCCAGGAAGATCCCACATGCCGCGGAGCGGCTGGGCCCATGAGCCATGGCCGCTGGGCCTGCGCGTCCGAAGCCTGTGCTCCGCAACGGGAGAGGCCACAACAGTGAGAGGCCTGCGTACCGCAAAATAAATAAATAAATAAATAAAATTAGGCAAGAGAGTAACATTATAAAAAAAAAAAATAGTACATGTCAAAAGTCTCATTGAAGCATTTTGCCCTATTTTAAAATGTCTCTGTTTTCATATATCATAAACACCTGAAAGTAGAAACCACTGTGCTACTTTCCTAATTTCAGCAATATTTACTGTATTAAATGCAGGTTGCATCTTTAAGGAATTTTAAAATTATTCATTATTAGTGCAAAAATGAAGAAATGGATGACTGACAGAATAGAAATTATAGCCATGGTTTAATGATAGTATTTTCAGATTTCTTCTTTCATTTTTTAACTCAGTTTAGAGGAAAGTTTAGAGGAATGCAGGTATGTGATAAATAAAATATAGAGTATTAAGAACAATATGCTCTCCACATATTTTGTTCATAAACTACAATTACCCGGCCTTTGTGCTCTAACAAAAAAAGTCAAGCAACCATGGAATGCTCTGATTGTTGAACTGAGAAAATTGTCTCAGGTTAAGAAAACCAGGAGTGGGCAGAACACATCATCCACTCTCCAACCTCCTGCCTCCCTTTCTCCCTTCACTAGACCTGAAGACTAGAGAACTACAGATGGCTCTGAAGAAGTGGCAGCACTCAGAGTGTCTCTGAGCTTCCTTCTCACTATTCAGAAGAGTAAGCAGGAATAAACAGCTATTATTCAATTAAGCGATAGGTTCTGCAAATCAGCTTGACTGCCCCTTTATGGAGATCAATCTTAGAAGAACAGAAATACCACAATCTCCATCTTACAAATGAACAAGTCCAGGATTTTCTGTCATTTGGTCACAATCCAGAGTCAGCAGCATCTTGCAGTTGCAATAATCCTAGCAGGAAGAATGGACTAAATGTTTTGTAGTTTGTATTCTTTTTTCTTCTAAAGGGGCACACAATTGTACGTATTTCAGACATACTAACACCCACACTTCTCACAACTAATGCCATTATACTATGTATTATGCATGAAATGCACATTAGGAATTTCATGGTTACACCTTTAAAAAAATAATTCTTCAAAAGCCTTACATAGGGCTTCCCTGGTGGCGCAGTGGTTGAGTGTCTGCCTGCCGATGCAGGCGACACGGGTTCATGCCCCGGTTGGGGAAGATTCTACATGCCACGGAGAAGCTAGGCCTGTGAGCCATGGCTGCTGAGCCTGTGCATCCAGAGCCTGTGCTCCGCAACGGGAGAGGCCACAACAGTGAGAGGCCCGCGTACCGCAAAAAAAAAAAAAAAAAAAAAGCCCTACATAATTTCATGCTGCAGAGCAACTAAGCCCGTGCACCACAACTACTGAGCCTGTGCTCTAGAGCCCGCAAGCCACAACTGCTGAGTCCACGTGCCACACTACTGAAGCCCGAGCGCGTAGAGCCCGTGCTCCACAACAAGAGAAGCCACTGCAATGAGAAGCCCGTGCACCACAACGAAGCGTACGTAGCCCCCACTCGCCGCAACTGGAGAAAGCCTGCACTCAGCAACGAAGACCCAACACAGCCAAAAATAAATAAATATATTTATTTTTCAAAACATGTAACTCACAACTTTAAAAATAAATGAAGAAAAGGAAAACACAACGAGTCATTTTCAAATATTAAAAGTTAACCAAATACATATCCTCAAAGCCCTTTTAATTGCATTCCACATGATGAAGCCTTGTGTGGTAGATTGTATTTTCCAAAGACGGCAGCAAAAGCATGTCCTATCCCACATGCTCTTCTGCATATCGAATGATGTTTTCCCATAAGGTGGTGGAGTCTATGACTCCATTCCCTTGAACGTGGCCCAGTCTAGTGACTATTCTGACCTATAAAATATGGTGGAAATAAAATTTCTACCACTTCCCAGTATCCTCCTTAACTGTCTTGGCAGCTTCTGGTTCTTGCCTTCTGGCCAAGCAGCCTCACAGAGAGGCTCACAAGGGAAAGAGTCAGGACTCCTGGCCAACAGCCTGACTGAGCTCTCAGTCAAGAGCCAATACCAACTTGTCAGCTGCCTAAGTAAGGCAAATTGGAAATGGATCCCCAACCCCAACTGAGCCATCCGAGTAGACAGAGCATGAAAGAGAGACTAGTTATGTGCTAAGAACTACACAAATTGCAGATTCATTAAAAAAGAAAAAAAAAAGACTGTTGCCAGTAAATTTGGGGGTGGTTTGTCACAAAGCCATATTGCCAGAACACTTGGTTAGTGAGTTTAATTCAAACTGTCTCTGTTCCATATGTTTAGTGTTCTAAGTCCCACATATATATAACAATGGCGATATTACACAGAAATTAATTAAAGCTCTAATGTGAATCATAATAAAAACCTCTAGGTAGCATGGTACAATGGAAAGAATAGAACATAAATCAAAAATTTTAAGTGCATAGAAACCAAGCCTATCGATCTGCGCCTGCGTGACCAGCTGAGTTGGCCTCTGGAGACTGCAGATAAGCCGACCTTGCCTAGACAACCGAGTGAGAGGTACCCCGGTGATTAGTGATTTCCTGCTGCCTCCTCACACAGTACCTGGGATTCTCATGACAGCAGTGATTGGTGAGGGACTTGACCAAGGGAGCCCCCTTATCTCCCTCCAGTAGCAGTTAAGCTCATGGAGTGTGGACCCACCCAGGGTGGGTTCCAGTTCTGGCTCCACCATTTTCTGTGTCACCCTGGCAAAGTTACTTAACCTCACTATGCCTCAGTTCCATCTTAAAATAAAAATATCTTAAAAGACAATAATGGTACGTACAGCGTAGGGTTGCTTTGGGGATTAAATGAGTTATACTAAAGCACTGAGGCATTTCCTGGCACGTGGAAAGCGCTCTAAGGCAATTGCAGTTCTTTGATGTCTCAGTCTGCTTTTAGTTTGCGGATTTGGGAAAGTCATCAGAGACCATGCCCCTCCTCTGTTTCAGAAACTCCAAAGGCTCCCTTTGATTACAGCAGGGGCTCCGAAGTGATGGTGCAGGGTGAGGGGGTGTGGGGAGAGAGGTAACATAGGGTGGGTGTGATATGATACGTTGGGGGAGTGGGAAGAAAATACTAGAATATTTCTAATTTTTGTGTTTTTTAATTTCTTATTTGTATGTTAATGTTTATAAAGAGCATAATATTACATTAGTTGTACATATAAATAACTTGTAAATAAATACTGGGGGTTTGGGCTGAAAAAAAAAATTTAAGTTCAATTCCTCCTTAGCTGATTAATGGTTATGGAATTTGATCAAGCCAATATGTTGTTGTCTTATTTTCTTTATTGCTAAGATGAAATAAAATAATGCTTACCCACCCCCACAGAACTGTTGTGAATGAAAAATGACATGGATGACATAAAATTTACTGCTAAATTAGAGACAAAGGAAATACACAGCACAGTGCTTGGCTAAGTTAAGTACTTAACAGAGACTTCATTAAACGTTACCTCCATGAAGAGACATGCAAGGGTAAGAAGCTCTCATTAAATCTTTCAGAAGACCATCAGCATGTTCCTGCTTATCCACAAATATAATGACAGATCCTGATTCTTGATAATGGCCTAGAAGTTCAAGTAGCTTCAAGAATTTCTTTTCTTCTTCAATCACAATCTGAAAACAACACATTGTACCAAGTTAATGGAGTAAAAACCCAAATACATTTCATGAACAAAAATATTTTTATTTGTGGCAAATAAATAAACATCTTCCTATAACTTTAGGAAGGGGTAGGAAAATGTTGATTTTAATTGATAAACCACTAAGACCAAAAAAATAATTGTAACTTTCAGAGACTAAGAGGCTTACAAATGTGGACAGATGATCATCTGTTCTCTCTCTCTCTTTTTTATTATTTTTGCGGTACGCGGGCCTCTCATTGTTGTGGCCTCTCCCGTTGCGGAGCACAGGCTCCAGACGCGCAGGCTCAGCGGCCATGGCTCACGGGCCCAGCCGCTCCGCAGCATGTGGGATCTTCCCAGACCGGGGCACGAACCCGCGTCCCCTGCACTGGCAGGCGGACTCTCAACCAGTGTGCCACCAGGTAAGCCCCTCTCTCTGACTCTTAACTTCACATCCTATTAACCAAAGAATAACATAGGTATGTGACATTTTATCACCAGCCTACCACTTCTGGTGAAAAAAACTAAAAGAGCATTTAAACAGTTCCATGGAAGAGCAAATTCAACTATACTTGGTAGGGCTTTCCTGGTGGCACAGTGGTTAAGCATCTGTCTGCCAATGCAGCGGACATGGGTTTGAGCCCTGGTCCAGAAAGATCCCACAAGCTGTGGAGCAACTAAGCCCGTGTACCACAACTACTGAGCCTGCACTCTAGAGCACGTGAGCCACAACTACTGAAGTCCGCACACCTAGAGCCCATGCTCCACGAGAGAAACCACCACAATGAGAAGCCCACGCACCACAACAAAGAGTAGCCCCCACTCACCACAACTAGAGAAAGCCTGCATGCAGCAATGAAGACGCAATGCAGAAATAAATGAATAAATAAAATTTAAAAATATATATATATATATTTCGTAAAATGTTAAAGGCTGCAGTTGATACGTACTGTTTAATTTTAGAAATTATCTGCCTACATGACAACGATCCCAAAAGGATGACACAGTGCCTAAACATACAGGGAACTGGGGGCTTCCTAAGGACTGTACGCACCACTTGTTGCTCCACATCTGAGCAAACCACACTTCTGCCTCCAACCTGCACTTCAATGGGTTTACTCAGGATTCTGCGAGCCAAGGCCTCCATAGCTCTGGGGAAAGTAGCTGAAAACATAACTGTCTGTCGGTCAGGACGAACATTATCCACAATGCGCATGACCTGAGAAAACATTACAAATAAGCATGGTGAGTGTAGTCTCCAAAAACTGTAGGATGGTAAAACCAAGTAGAAGGAACTTTTGAGAACATCTATTCAGTGACTTTTAAATGTGTTACCTTAGAATATTATAATTGATTTTACCCTAAAATTTGCTCCTCTCATAGTTTCCCCCTCTCAAGATATGGCAACTCTAGTCATTTTGGTTTATGCCAAAAATCTAGGAGCCATCCGTAACTACTCTCTCTCTTACTCATCCCACACCCAATCCATCAACAAATTCAGTAGTCTTGATCTTCAAACTAAACCTACAATGCACCTATTCCTCATTGATATTTCTGTTTTCCTCCAATTATTCAACACATTTTTACTGAGCAACCATTATGTGCCAGGCATTGTTCTAAGTGCTTGGAATATGCAATAAAAATAGAGAAAAACTTGTTTTAATAGAGCTTATATTCTAATGAGGATGCATAAACAAATATATTATGTTACAAATGGTGATAAGAGCTACAGGAAAAAAAAGAACAATGATGGTGGACATACTGTTGAGGGAGTGGGATACAGGTACCAATTAACTACCTCAGTGTCTAAAGAGCCCTGGAGGAATCAGGGAGTTCTAGGATTCTTATGGCATAAACAAGCAAAAAAAGACATAATGAATAAAATTATTACTGATGGTTTCAAGAGAGACAGGGGTGAGTGGTCGGAAACTGGAAAGGGTAAAGGTCTTGCCAGGAATACACAGGACCACATTTCTACTCCAATCACAGATGATGTGATATCTGTGAAAGGGGCTGCCCTACCCAAGGCATGTGGAAATCCTGGGCTCCTGGTCCAAACCTCAACCATCTCTCATCTGGATTATTTCAATTGTCTCCTACCAGGTTTTCCTGCCTTTACTCCTGTCCAATCTGAAATCTATTCTCCACCCAGCAGCCAAAATGATGGCTTTAAAACTTATCCCAGTATTTTCAGTTAAAAATGTTTCAGTGCTGACAGCACACTTACTTCTCTTCCCTTGAAAAACGCTGTAAAATGTAACAATACAGGGATAGTTTTAAAAAATTACACAAACCAACAAAGACCAAGAAAATAAGACAGGACACGATAGCAACAACATTTTGATTAAGTGGTACCTGACTTAGCAGACCCAAGAAAACTAAATCCTAAAATGGGAATGAACTAGACTTTCAAGAAGTGGCTTCTCTTATACCCTATCCTGTTTCTCTTCTTCAGGAGGATTGCTCTTTACCACTTGGTCTTTACATAAATTTCAGAGTTAAGCTCTCTTTAATGTTTTCCAGTAAAGTTTCACAGTTTTCTCCAGATACATATTACACATCTTTGTCAAGTTTATTTTTCCAAGCTTTTGTAACTTATATGATTTCTAAAGTACATTTTCTAACTTACTGGGAAAAGAACTGCAAATGACTTTTCTTTACTGACTTTGTGTCCAGAAATTTTACTATTCTCTTTATCAATTCTAATAATTTATCTGTAGATTATTTTGAGTCTTCTACAAAGATAGTCATATCATCTGCAGATAACACTTGCTTCTTCCTTTCTAAATATTATACCTTTTTCTTGCTTACTGTGCTAGGACCTCTAGCAAAGTGTTGAGTGAGTGTTCACTACTTAATTTTCTTTCTTATGTTAAAAGCTTCAAAGTTGCACCATTAGGTGTAAGGTTTGCTACAGGCTTATTCTGGTAGCTCCCTACTAGTCCTAGTGTGCTGAATTTTTAAACCATCAGTGAAATTTTATCAAATGCTTTTCTACATTATTTGAGATAATACTATGGTTTTTCCCTCTATTCTGGTAACGGTGGATTACATTACTTGATTTTTCTAATGTTAAACCAGCCTTACATCCAAAGGATACTAACTTTGATATGATTAATGATCTATTTTAAACATTGCTATATTTGGTTGCTTAATATATTTTTTTAGGGGTTTTGCATCATTGTACATAAAACTGTAACATAACGTTTGATTTCTGTATCAATATTATATTGCCCTATAAAATGGAATAGCTACTATGGAAAAGTTTGACTGTTTCTTAGAAAGTTAAACATAAATTACCATACAGGGGTGGGGAAGATGGCAGAAGAGTAAGACACGGAGATCACCTTCCTCCCCACAGATACATCAGAAATACATCTACACGTGGAACAACTCCTACAGAACACCTACTGAAGGCTGGCAGAAGACCTCAGACCTCCCAAAAGGCAAGAAACTCCCCACGTACCTGGGTAGTGCAAAAGAATAAACAGAGACAAAAAAATAGGGACGGGATCTGCACCAGTGGGAGGGAGCTGTGAAGGAGGAAAGGTTTCCACACACTAGGAAGCCCCTTCGCGGGCAGAGACTGCGGGTGATGGAGGGGGGAGCTTCGGGGCCATGGAGGAGAGTGCAGCCACAGGGGTGCGCAGGGCAAAGCGGAGAGATTACCGCACAGAGGATCGCTGCCGACCGGCACTCACCAGCCCGAGAGGCTAGTCTGCTCACCCGCCGGAGCGGGCAAGGCTGGGAGCTGAGGCTCAGGCTTCGGTCGGAGCGTAGGGAGAGGACTGCACGGAGAGGACTAGCAGCGTGAACACAGCCTGAAGGGGCTAGTGCGCCACGGCTAGCCGGGACGGAGTCCGGGGAAAAGTCTGGACCTGCCGAAGAGGCAAGAGACTTTTCTTCCCTCTTGTTTCCTGGTGTGCGAGGAGAGGGGATTAAGAGCGCCGCTTAAAGGAGCTCCAGAGACAGGCGCAAGTCGCGGCTAACAGCACGGACCCCAGAGACGGACATGAGATGCAAAAGCTGCTGCTGCTGTCACCAAGAAGCCTGTGTGCGAGCACAGGTCACACACCTCCCTTCCGGGGAGCCTGTACAGCCCGCCACTGCCAGGGTCCCGGGATCCAGGGACAACTTCCCCGGGAGAACGCACGGCGCGCCTCACACTGCTGCAACGTTATGTTGGCCTCCGCTGCCACAGGCTTGCCCCGCATTCCGTACCCCTCCCTCCCCCCCAGCCTGAGTAAGCCAGAGCCCCCGAATCAGTGGCTCCTTTAACCCCATCCTGTCTGAGCAAAGAACAGACGCACTCTGGCGACCTATACGCAGAGGCGGGGCCAAATCCAAAGGTGAGCCCCCCGGGAGCTGTGCGAACAAAGAAGAGAAAGGGAATGTCTCCCAGCTGCCTTAGGAGCAGCGGATTAAATCTCCACAATCAACTTGATATACCTGCATCTGTGGAATACCTGAATAGACAACGAATCATCCCAAATTGAGGTGGACTTTGAGAGCAAGATTTATTATTTTTTCCCCTTTTCCTCTTTTTGTGAGTGTGTATACTTCTGTGTGAGATTTTGTCTATATAGCTTTGCTTTCACCATTTGTCCTAGGGTTCTATCTGTCCGGTTTTTTTTTTACTTTAAAAAAATTTTTTTTCTTAATAATTATTTTTTATTTTAATAACTTTTATTTTATCTTACTTTTTTATCTTTTCTTTTCCTTCCTTCCTCCCTCCCTCCTTCCCTTCCTTTCTTTCTTTCTTTCTACTTTTTCTCCCTTTTATTCTGAGCCGTGTGGATGAAAGGCTCTTGTCCAGAAGATGGAAACAACCTAAGCGTCCATCATCGGATGAATGGATAAAGAAGATGTGGCACATATATACAATGGAATATTACTCAGCCATAAAAAGAAATGAAATTGAGCTATTTGTAATGAGGTGGATGGACCTAGAGTCTGTCATACAGAGTGAAGTGAGTCAGAAAGAGAAAGATAAATACCGTATGCTAACACATATATATGAAATCTAAGAAAAAAAAATATGAAGAACCTAGGGGTAAGACAGGAATAAAGACACAGACCTACTAGAGAATGGATTTGAGGATATGGGGAGGGGGAAGGGTAAGCTGTGACAAAGTGAGAGAGTGGCATGGACATATATACACTACCAAACGTAAAATAGCTAGCTAGTGGGAAGCAGTCGCATAGCACAGGGAGATCAACTCAGTGCTCTGTGACCACCTAGTGGGGTGAGGATAGGGAGGGTGGGAGGGAGGGAGGCGCAAGAGGGAAGAGATATGGGAACATATGTATATGTATAACTGATTCACTTTGTTATAAAGCAGCAACTAACACACCATTGTAAAGCAATTACACTCCAATAAAGATGTAAAAAAAAAGTGGCTTTCTTCTATTTGAGGCTTTCCTCACCTAAAATAAATAAATAAATAAATAAATTACCATACAATCAGGAATTCTACTCCTAGGTAATCTATTCAAAATATACGAAGAAGTATGTCCATACAAAGACTTGTATACAAATGTTCCTAGCAGCATTATTCCTAATCATGGAAATAATCCAAATGTTCATCAGCTGGCTAATGGAGAAACAAAATATGACATATATTCATATGATGGAATATTAATTACTCAGCAATTAAAGGAATAAAGTACTGACAAATGCTAGGACACGAATGGAGCTCAAACACATATGATAAGTGAAATAAATACAAGCTAGATGTATACTGTATGATTCTCCACCCCCTCCACCCCCAACAGCACGGCTTGCGGGATCTTAGTTCCCTGACCAGGGACTGAACCCGGACAACAGCAGTGAAAGCACCAAGTCCTAACCACTGGACCACTAGGGAACTCCCTGTAAGATTCCATTTATATGAAATGTCCAGAAAAGGCAAATCTTTTAAGACAGAAAGCAAATTAGTGGCTGCCTCGGGCTGAGGTGGAAATAGGAAATGAATGCAGACAGGCACAAGACATTTTTCTGGTGAAAGAAATCTTCTAAAACTGAATTGTGGTGATGGCTGAAAAAACCTGTATGTGTACTAAAACCCATTTTATTACACACTTTAACAAAGTGAGTTCTATGGTATATAATTAGACCTTAACAGAGCTCTTTTAAAAGTAAAAGATTATAATGACCTTATAAATTGATGAGTATTCCCTCTTTTTTATACTTTGAAATAAAGTATGATTAGGAACATAATTATTTACTCTTTGAATGTCTGGTACAACTTGCTAGTGAAAAATAGTCAGGAACTTGTGTTTTCCTTGAAGGAAAATTAAAAGTTGATTTCTTTAACAAATGTAAGACTATTTTAGTGTTCCTGAATCTGTTTAACCTAAAGCTTTCAAATGTACTGGCAAACACAGAAAAAAAAAAAAAAAGAAGCAAGAAGGGAGAAAGAGACTATGCAAGGAGATGAAAATTTCAAAAAACTATCAATATCCAGGGAAACTTTAGAAATTTCTGTATCTATGAGACAAGAACAGGTTGCCATTTAAAATAAAAATTCAGAGAAAAGAAAAGAACATTTAAAATTAAAACTATGAAAGCAGAATTTAAAAATTCAACAGAAAGGTTGAAAGCTCTGAGTGTAGGAAATCTCCTAGTACGGCAAAATGATAGAGATGCAAAATACTTAAGAAAAATTAAGAAAATTAAAGGATGAGTCCAAAAAGTCCAACATTCAAATAATAAGAGTTCCAGAAAACAAAGAGAAGGAAATTATCAAAAAGTAATTCAACAAAATTTCTCAAAACGGAAGGATTTGAGTTTCTAGACGGAAAGAACCCACGAAGTAGTCAGGACACTAGTTGAAGAAAACAAGCCTAAATGACACACAACATTAGGATAAAGATCCAAAAAGTTTCAAGACAAAAAGTACAAATTAAATACGAAAGGTTAATAACTGAGTAACATTGAATTTCTCAAGAAAACCAATGGAGGGACTTCCCTGGTGGTCCAGTGGCTAAGACTCCACACTCCCAATGCAGCAGGCCCGGGTTCAATCTCTGGTCAGGGAACTAGATCCCACGTGCCACAACTAAAGATCCCGTATTGCCAAAACTAAGACCCAGCGCAGCCAAATAAATAAATAAATATTTTTTTTAAAAAGAAAAGAAAGAAAAAGAAGAAAGAAAACCAATGGAGACAAAAAGAAATTCTGAGGGAAAATAATCCTCACCTCATATCTGGCTAAATGTCAAATAAATTTGAGGGTAGATCAAAGACTTTCCAGACATGCAAAGTCTCAAAGAATGTACCTCAAGCACTTTCTACGGAAAAAGCAGTCCATAAACAAAGGAATACACCAAGAAAAAGCCATGAGATCAATTTCTGGTTAAAAATGAAAGACTGAACACATGCATCTATTTTTACACCCTCCAGAACAACAAAACGTTATAAAAAGGAGATTTTTTAAAATTCACAATGATGTGACTCAAAACAAAAGCAACTAATCAGGACAGAGTTTTGGTGAGGGGGCATGAAAATGTTCTGATATTGGATAGTGGTGATGGTTGTAAAGTTCCAGGAATACGATAAAAACCACTGAACTGACTGGGAAAGGGCACCTAGCTCCATATTCCATCCGACTTCAACTCCCTCTACTCTCTTTCTACAAATGGACCTGCTGTCTCTACTAGAACACATAATTAAAAAGCATATTCAATATCTCCCTCCTACAAAGTAACCTGTTTAATCTCCTCAAAATGCTTATCCAGTCCTTTTTCACATTACGCTCAGATCAAGCTCCCTATAGCTTCCCCACTATCCCAGTCCTACTTGTTGGGACCCAAAGGATAAACTTAATGCTTCTTTCATGTGATAGACTTTATTCAAAGAGTTAAAGGATGCTACCAAATCCCCTACTTCAAGCTAAATATTCCTCATTCCTTTAACTGTTTCTCACATGGCTCAAGTATTACCATAGTCCTGTTTATCCTTATATGCTCCTCTGTATCTCATTTAGAATGTGGTCCCTAAATCTAAACACAATACATGCACTATCATATGACAGGTAATACATTTTTGGAGAATACATGAATAAACGGAAAAGAATGAACACTTTAACCATATTCCTTTCCAATATTCCATTTCTATTACTGCAGTTTGTGATTTAAAAGCATTTTTTTGGCATCCATAGCCCATTGACTACTCATACAGCTCCTCTTGCTAAGAAAAATTTCTACCACCTTTTAAAAAAATTAATTATTTACTTATTGACTGGTTGATTGACTGATTGATTGCTGCGCCGGGTCTTAGTTGTGGCATGCCGGCTCTTAGTTGCAGCATGCATGCGGGATCTTGTTCCCCAACCAGGGATCGAACCTGGGCACCATGCATTGGAAGCATGGAGTCTTACCCACTGGACCACCAGGGAAGCCCCTCTACCACCTTTTAACATGTTTTTCTTTAGGCTTTTTTTTTTTTGTAGCCTTTAGGCTTTTATCACTGTAATTTTGTATTGAACAAAACTGCACACATGAAGAATATAAAATCTAAGCTAGACAAATGCTTTGGGCCTTAGTTTTTACATCTGGAGAATGTAAACAACCTGTGCTATCTAGATCATGAGGTAGTGAAAAGCATGAATTAAAGCAATTTATTTGGAAGTACAATGAAAACTATAAAATATGAAAGCTTGAGTTTCTATTAGGACTCCACTTCTAATTTTACCAATGATGGTTTTAGATGGCTTAGGAAAGCCTGCACAAATACCTCCTGAACAAGTTTAATGAAGAATCCAAAACATAAATATCTACTTCAATTCCCTATGTCCTCAATCCACTGTATCACCACACAACAGAAATGTGTGTGAGAATTTCAGAAACCATACAAATATCTCATGCTCATGGCAGTTACAAGGTTTACTTTATAGTTCAAAACACTAAGAAATTTAATAAATACCTGTGGTTCAAAACCCATGTCAAACATTCTGTCTGCTTCATCTAAAACAACATAAGTCACTCTTCGAAGATTTGTAACCCGACCTAACATGAGGAAAAAAAATAAAGACAAAAAGAAAACTAAAAATCAGTCACAATTCATTTTATGACTACCAAAATCTTTAAAAAACTGTAAAGGGAACTAAAATGCCTGACTTAACCAGAGGGGTGAGTTAGGTATCTTTAAACAGTGAAAAGAAATTTTGGTTTACAATATCTTATCTACTGGCAAATACTTTCTGACAATGGGTATATGAGGCCCTTTATTTTGTCAAACTCGTCTCTTGCATACCATCATAGGGCCTGAAGAACCTGTAAAATTCAGAAAACAGCCCTCTCCAAAACACATCATAAAACTAAGACTGAGATGGAGCATCGAGCCACATCAGCCATTATCTGACAGCATCACCTAGGAAAAAACATATTAGAGATTACAGCGTATGTGTGGAAAGCAAGTTCCAGTGCTAACTACTTCAGACGCAGAAAATCTCTCTTTACAATACTTTATGTAGTACATAACCTACTTATATACAGTTAGAAGCTTCTAACGGGCATGTCAAAACATAAATAAGAAGCTATTCAATATCACCAGGTAACTAACATATTACACAAAAATTTTAAAAGCCAATGTATTACATAGATACATTTTTCTATACAAAGATACAAATCCTATTTTACACAGTGCTCCCACTGGTTTAAATAAATGCAACTGGCTTCTTAGCCAGAAAAAACTAAATACATAGACAGGAAACCCTTTCTAAAGGATTAACACAAGCATTTCTATCAATTGTTGATTCAATCACCTGGCAAAAACATGTATAAAACAGTTATTAAATATAAACCAAAAGGACAGATAAAGGGAAAAGATAAAATTAATCAAGATGAATTTCAGGAGGAGACAATCAATGCAGCATTGAGAAAAAACAAGGAATTATTTTATTAGCATTCAACCCAAAACTTTTCATATGCTATACAAGCACAATGACTTATCAATACCAATGTCACTTTACCAACTTCATGTAGAATTAGAATTAAGAGTACACAGAAATCCAAGCAAAATGCTATTAGAAACATGCATTACTCAAAGTTTTAAATACTCTACGATATATATATACTGAATACTACAATGGAAACGTTTGAAAGCATTTTCTTCAAAAAACAGAAATGTGCCAAAATAAATGCTTTCTAATATTTAAGTATTCCATACTAACATGTGCAGCCCCAATTAGTTTTGCAAGATTGGGAACAGCATTAAATTACCTACCTTTGATGGTTTAAGTCTCGGAAGCCCAGTTCTATAAATCTTGAAGGGCCTTTCTCCACAGAAGTTAAATAATGTCAACAGTTTAGTAACAGTTTTGATAGGGAATAATTTAACAAAGCACAATATTTGAGCTAAAAACATGCAAATTTACAAAAGATAAATTTTCTTGAAGCTGCAAGATCTTAACTTATCTAGTATTGTAAGAAAGTACTAGCTCCTATGGAGAAAATGTCTAAATTGTACAATTAAAAAGAAATAGTCCCCCACCCTTTTAGAAGCAAAGCTAGGCCAAAATTGAATTAAGAATCCATGTTAAGTGCTTAAAAAAAAAAAAATCAGATGGAGTAGTTCTGAAAAAAAATTTTTTTAATTAAATTGCAAAAATATTATGAATACTTGCAACAAAAGCTTGTTACAATACAAATTTCAAGATATTACAGCTTCAAGAAGAAATGTAGAAACCTTTGGTGGTTTCTTGTTTCTGCTTTAACAAAAATGTACAGAATTCAAAAAGGAGAAAAGAGAACAAAAAAACGAACAACAACAACAAAAAAACCCCAACACCCCTGACTTACCACTGTTAGCTGCTAACATGTCAATCATTCGACCAGGTGTGCAAACAATAATTTCAGCACCTCTTTTCAGCTCAGCAATCTAATAAGAAAAGATGAAATTTTATAGTGTATTTATCACTAATGCTTCTTTACAAACTTGAAAATACTGACTGAGGTCCTTGCAGAGCTCTATAACATAAGACAGCCAGGTCTGATTAGAAGACACCAAAGCCTCCTGCTTAATTCTTTGGAATGCTGGAGCACTAATAAAGGAATAGGAAGCAGCAGAAAGACCACATGATGCTGTAACTTTGAAATCAATGAAAACCAGAGGTTTTTACCAATTTTAATTTGACACAACTCCTCAAAACCAAGAAAGGAATATGAGAGAGCAGTAAATAAAGAAATTTGATAGATCAATGTTTTTCAAATTGAGATTTGTTTCCATTAGTGAATCACAAAATCATTAAGTCACAACCTGCATTTTAAAAATGAAATAGAATGGAAAACACTAGACTTTGTTAGACATTATAAAACTTTGTTTGACTTCTATATAAATATGCATGCATGTACCACCTTATTTTGTAACTGTATTTACTACAGGCTATGGCCAAAATAACTGACACAGATAAACTTAGAAAACTAAGTTCAAGCGTTTAAAATAGCATTGGGATAACAAAAGCAAATATTCCCAAGATGTGTCTAAAATCTGAGAAGTCCTGGTGGTTTGGGGGTTAAATATGTTCAGAAAACGCCACTTAATTTATCCCATTTTTTTCTAGCATCACAATATACATTAGCTTATTAACAACTTAGAAGTCTTGCAGAAAAGAAAATTTTAACTTTGCATAGCCCAACATTTCCAAAACTTATTTGACCACAGAACCCAGTATTTTTCCTTCTTCTAGTTAAAGCAAAATATCTGATGACTAGCATTCTTTAGAAGACACGTGGAGAAATGCCAATCTAAAGAGAGTGAATGAAGGTATGTTTAAATAATTCTCACTAAAATCATTTAAGAATGCAGATGAAACTCTGATATTAATACACCCCACTCAAAACCACCTTTTAAAGATGTCATTTAGATTAGAGAAAATAAATGTTGGTCCAGGAATCATAAGACCTAGATTCTAGGACAAAGTCTTACTAAGCTAAAGACTTTGGTCAACTTAACCTTTCTGAACATCTGTAAAATGGAAAAAATAATCTGCTTCCTTGAGCAGGGAAAGACAAGCACGGGAAAGCTAAGATATGAAAATGACTCAAAAATTCTAAAATATAACTTTAACATAATTCATTCTTACTATTATTTTCACACCTCATTTTAAAGATTTTAGAAGCAATCAATACAGAAAACACTAAAGCAAAAAATCACTTTTACATTATTAAGTCATTCAATTTTTAAAAAGACTGGAAAAACTGAATGTTCCTTTTATAACTACCTGCTCACTGATTCCTGTTCCTCCATAAACACAGACCACTCTAAGGCCCAAGGTCTTCGAAAACTTCTTACATTCTTTAGTAATTTGTAAAGCCAGTTCTCGAGTTGGAGTCATGATGACAGCTGAAAAGATAAATGTCAAAAGCCTAACCACCAAAATTCTTGAGAGGCTAAGCTTTATAGTGTTAAATTTAACCTCTGCAATCAAGTTCAGATCTTAGTCTAAATTTTGTTTTAATTTGTTTTATGCACCTTTGAAAATCCTATTTCAAAAGTTTTGTAATAGCAGAGATTGTGGTGAAGGATAATTTTAAGAAGGTTTTAAGAACATGCTATAGGAAGATAAATGAGAGTTAAATACCTTACTCAACCATCAGGAAAATACTTGGTTGAAAAGAATGCAAATCATTCTCAACTGCAAATCACAGAGCAAAGATAATCAAGTGACTCACTGTGCTGAAGAGCCATGCCGTGGCTTCCGGAAACAACCTTGGTCTGAGGGGCACAGACAGAGGAGAAATATACTGTGCCCTCTGTTGCCAAGAGAGGAGTTGAACAACTTTCCAAAACCCTACTCAAATTTGGAGAAGAGATCTCTGCCAAATGAATCAAGAAAACTGAATCTAAAGACCTAATCCTGAATGAAATGTTGGCACTACAGCCTTTTAAGGCCAAAAAAAGAAAGAAAAGAAAAATACACTTCCCTACAATCTTCTATGTTGAGTTTATAGATCCACTGATACGAGCTAAGAACAAACCTCAACATAAATAAACAGATAGATGCACGAGGAGTCTACCTGCCGAGTCAGAGTTTAAAAACTGAGCTGTGCCAGGAGAGGCTGTTTTTGTACTTCTGAGATGTCACTCCAGAGCTCTGAAGATTCTCACTCCACCTGCTGGTAAGGGGAAATCAGCCCCAAAGTGCCAAATTTATAAAGAAATGTACATAAAGACATCTTTATTGTTATAATTAACATTACAAAGCATCAGGTCTTTCTGATTAACGGACAACGAAGTTGTTAACTGAAAAAATAGTTTAATGAAAGGAATTGTACCTATTGGCCCCTCTCCTTCTTCTAATGACCTCTGATCCATGATGTGTCTAAACATAGGCAACAGAAAGGCAATGGTCTTTCCGCTTCCTGTCTTGGCAATACCAATCAAATCTCGTCCAGACATTATAGCAGGAATCGCCTGGGTTTGGATTGGCGTAGGCTTTTCATAACCATGCCTTAAAAAGCAAACCAAAGGAAGACAAGGTAAGAACTGTGATCGCTGGGTCCCTCAAACTGTAAAAGTTTTCCAAAATGTATATCCATACAATGAAAAGGAATGAAGTACTGAGACATTCTACATCATGGATGATGTAGAAATATTTAAAAATACTACGCTAATTGAAAGAAGCCAGTCACAAAAGACTGTATTAGTATGATCTTATTTATATGAAATGTCCAGAATAGAAAAATCTATAAAAATAGTAGATGAGAGGTTGCCTAATGTGGAGGAGAAAGGAGAAAACTGACTACTAATGGATCCAGGCCTCTTTCGGGGATAATGAAAATATTCTAAAATTAGATTACAGTAATGACTACACAACTCCATAAATATACTAAAAATCATCAAATTGTAAACTTAAAGGGTAAATTTTATGGTATGTAAATTATATCTCAATAAAGCTGTTTAAGAAAAAATAATCAAGTTTTCCCATTAGAGTAAAAATGTAAGCAGAGGAATTATTTGCGTAAAGGGCTATTTTTAGTAGCAAGATATTGAAAAATGTGGACAACTACTGAACACTTACTTTTTGAGAGAATTTAAGATCTTCATAGAAATCCCACACTGAACCCAAGATTTAATTGGTTTGGGGCAACCTTTTCCCTTGACAATAATGCCCTCCATTTCCAACCGAAATACATTCACTTCTACAAAACAAAATCCAGATTAAAAACTCTTAAATATTGTTCTAATAGTGCCTTCTACTTTTCAGTGAGGCATGGTAAGATTAAAAATTTTCAATTCTTTTCTAGTGCTCCTGAAGATAATTCCATAGAAAAGCTACGTGACAAAGCACTGAACAGCTCAGAGAGACAACTAAAGCGATTACTGTTGCAACCAATTAGGAACAAAAGAAACACTCCAATTTTTACAATTTGGCTTTTATTTTGACTTAAATTGTACCAGCAATAAAAGAACAATGATTGACAAGTAATACAACCACTTGTTCTTTAAGCAAGGGTTGCCCAGATTATCCTTATTCTATCAATATCACACAGATTCACACTGGTTCCTAACTCTCAAATATCAGAAAAGGTTAACAATATTTTATTTGCTAACTTCACATGAAGAGTATTTTCGATGCTAAAAATCTCAATTACATGAGCCAAACTAATTTTTCCTCTTTTTAATGTTTCCAAAAACACACTAATTCCTCACTGCTCCAAATCTTTGCGGATGTTGTCCTACCCTCTAGAATGACTTCTCGCCTTCTAGTTCCCTCTCATTTCTCCAGGTAAGCCAGGCAAATTCCTCCTACTCATGCACCAACTCACAGGCCTATCAACATTCCTCCCAGGCAAGGTGAAGTGTACTCCCCCTGTTCCCACAATAACCAATAAATGAATAAAAAAATTCTACCCTCTTGAGACATTTTTGCCAGTTCTGGAACTTCAACATAAAAGTTTTTTCTGAATTGTTCATATTCAATTTTTCCATGATCCACTGGTTCTAGAAGCTTTCTCTGCTTTGTCTGATAACCTGTAAGGGCAGTCTGAAGATCAACTTCTTCCTCCTCTGAAGAATACTATAATTAAAAAAGAAAAATTAAGAGCTAGATCCATTACTACTTTCTCCTATGGGAAGAAATATTCCTAGTTTTAAAGATCCTCCTCTCCTACAAAATATTCTTTGGCTTTTACTTTATTTTCTGAATTTTCCAACTTAGTTTATTTTTTCTTTGCCCTTATAGAAAGCTATAATAACAATATAAAGCTAAAATAAAAAAATAATTTTAACACGGCTTTAATAAAGTTTTCTCTATATAAATCTTTACAATGAGTGCTAATAGGAAAAAAAAGTTAATTTATTCTGTCACTTCATTTCTTCTCTCCCTATTCTATGTCTGGGATGAGCTGATGAGGGACAAGCGGGAATCAAAAAGTGGGCATACACTTGTGCAGCAACACGGATGAACCTAGAGAATATCATACTATGTGAATTTAGTCAGACAGAGACAGACAAATATTATATGAGATCACTTATACATGAAATCTAAAAAATAATACAAATGAATTTATTTGCAAAACAGAAACAGACGCAGAAAACAAACTTAGGGCTATCAAAGGGGAAAGGGGAAGGGGAGGGATAAATTAGGAGTATGGGATTAACAGACACAAACTGCTATACATAAAATAAACAACAAGGATTCACTGTATAGCACAGGGAACTATATGCAATATCATGTAACAACCGAAAATGGAAAAGAATCTAAAAAAAAAAAAATATATATATATATATATATACACACACTTGTGTATATATGTATGTGTTTGTGTATATGTGTATATATATGTATATATACCTACAGACAGATATATATATATCTGAATCACTTTGCTGTATACCTGAAACTAACACTGTATTATAAATCAACTATACTTCAATTAAAAAAAAAAAAAGTGGGCATACAGCAAGAGGTCAAAGATGTTAGAATGTTCTACCAATTTGAATATGCGGCTACAATACTGTTGAGAATAGCAAGAATTTCTCCTAAGAGTAACTGAAAAGCACACTTCCATCAATGCTTTCTTACAAATACTTCTAGGACAGTATCGCAAACAAAGTCAAAAATGAATGAAGGGGGATTCCCTGGTGGCGCAGTGGTTGAGAGCCCATCTGCCAATGCAGGGGACACAGGTTCGAGCTCTGGTCCGGGAGGATCACACATGCTGCGGAGCAACTAAGCCCATGTGCCACAACTACTGAGCCTGTGCTCCAGAGCCTGCGTGCCACAACTCCTGAGGCCTGGGTGCCTAGAGCCCATGCTCTGCAACAAGAGAAGCCACTGTAATGAGAGGCCCATGCACCGCAGCGGGGAGTAGCCCCCACTCACCACAACCGGAGAAGGCCCGCACACAGCAACGAAGACCCAACGCAGCCATAAATAAATAAATAAATAAAAATTAATGAATAATTACCTCCATGGCATCCTGGTCATTCTCCATTAGCTCACCTTTCTTCTTATCAGAATCTACGACTGCTTTTTTGGTTGTGACAACAGTGACAACTTTTGTGACTGTTGGCCCAGACTTCTAAAAAAAGAATATAAAATGTAAAGTTGAAACACAAATTATACACCAAATGAAACACAATGATAACTGTCACAATTTATAATCTGAATTAACTTAGTTGTTAGTGACAACCTAATGAAAAAACAAAAAGTGGTCTGCTTTCTCCTTACTGACTTGCTTGAATTTTAAAATGTAGGTACTTCCCTGGTGGTCCAGTGGTTAAGAATCTGCCTTCCAATGCAGGGGATGTGGGTTTGATCCCTGGTCGGGGAACTAAGATCCCACATGCCACAACTACTGAACCCGCACGCCACAACTAGAGAAGCCCACAATCCCGCAACTAGAGAAGCCCACACGCCGCAACGAAGATCCTGCATGCCGCAACTAAGACCCGATGCAACCAAATAAATATTTTAAAAAAATTTTTTTTTAAATGTAATACAATTGCATTATATTTTGTAACACATTAATAATATAGGTAATGCAGTATATAATAATATATAATTTTATATAATATTATGTAATATAATTTATTTTAAAAATACTACTAAATGGTACTTTTCACTCATTCAACAAGCCAAATACTATTCTGGGACCTTAGGATAAATCAATAAACAAGACAGGTACGGTAAAGATCACTGCTCTTGGGACGGTTTTAGAAGAAGGAATAAACAACAAAAAATTAATTTATATAATTTTTCAAAAGGTAATAAATGCTATTAAGAAAAAGAAAAACTAGAGTAAAGAGGATCAGGAACATAAAAGATGGGAGTGCTGGAGAAGGACCTATCCAGGGCTTACTGAAGAGGACCTACTGAGAAGGCAACAAGTAAGAAAAAATACTAAACAAAGATGATGGTAGTTAACAGTGACTTCTAAAAGAACATTTGCAGTTAAAATTCACTAGTATCTCTGCTATTTAGAAAAGCATTGACACTTCTGAGATGGGGAAGGAAACAAAATCATTAACTTTATAAAGCCATGCATGTCAGCAGTAGGTCAATGCACCAATGAATTCAAGTTACCCAATTAGGAATGTAAATCTTTAAAAATAGGAGAAAATTCCATACCTTTTCATTTCCCCCACCACCTTTCACACTTCTCATATTAAACTTTTTTACTTCCTCTTTCACTTCTTCCATGTAAGCATCTAATGGATCTAACTCCTCACCCTCCATTTCATTTCCTTCCTTTTCAGCCTCTGCAGGATCATCTTCATCATCTAAAATATCAGAATACACTTTCTTTGAATTTGTGTTTCAAAAGGAAATACTTCACAATGAGACCACACTGCCCCCCCCAATTAAAGCCTTTTCTCTTACTACCCAAACACCTTCCTTACCAATTAACACAGGCACAACGCAGTTCAAATACTCACACTGGCAAGGTTTTAAATCCAGCAGGTATTAGTTTTGAATAATACTAATAAAAGAAATAAATTATAAATTATTAAACTGAAAGAGGAAGAAAGACTAATATGTCTAAAAAATGGATCTCCAGCATTGTTTTACAACTACACTAGCAGAAGCAGAACTAAAAACTCTGTCTGCTAAAATGGTATGTTTATTTCTTACAATTAGGTTTCTTTAAATGACACAAAGAAAAAATAATAGCACATTCTTAATTAAAGACAATCTAATGTTTTTTACATAACTAAGATATCACCACTTAAAGTATAATCCATTCATCTATTTAGTTCAACTTTCACAGAAAATGAAAAATTCACAGGAATTTTCACAGAGAAAATGGAGCAAAATTCCCTTTTCCTATCTCTCACACTCTTCCACTTTACTAAAATCTTAAACATCAATATCAGATGTGGAGGGGAAGTGTTTCTCTTATAATTTATGAAAAAATCAGAGGGACTTGAAAACATGCCCTTAACTTACCCTCATTACTAACATTGGAAGTAAAAAATTAAAGAGCTATTTACTGACTATGCCCATAAGCACCTAACTCTCCACTCTAAGGTAAAATCAGTGATCCTCACCAAACACTACTATACAATTTTAAAATTTAATGTAAACATTAAAAGGGGCGTTTAAAAATCTCAAAATGAAACTAGTGATTCTACTTCTAGGTATATATACCCAAAAGAACTGAAAGTTGGGACTCAATCAGATACTTGCACACCAATTCTCATAGAAGCATTATTCACAATACCCAAAAGACGGAAACTTATATATGCAGCAACAGATGAATAGGTAAACAAAATGCAGTATATATGTACCATGTAATACTATCCAGCCTTAAAAAAGAAGGAAATTCTGAGACATGCTACAACATGGATGAAACCTGAAGACACTTTGCTAAGTGAAATAAGCCAGACACAAAAAGACAAATATTGTATGATTCCACTTATATGAGGTACCTAAAATAGGCAATTCACAGAATCAGAAAGTGGATTTGAAGTTACCAGAAATGGGGGGGAGGGGGACAGGATGGAGAATTATTGTTGAATGAGGTACAGAGTTTTTGTTTAGTTCTGGAAATGGACAGTGGTGAAGGCTGCACAACACTGTGAATGTGCTTAATTGTCACTGAATTGTACACTTAAAAATGGTTAAAATAGTAAACATTATGTATGTTTTTCCACAATAAAAATGGCCTATTACTCATAATTCTAGAATATTCTACATGAATTGTTATATAGTCTATTAGTCTAACAAATCAATATACCATCATCATCTTCTAAACTCCACTTTTTCCCTTGTTTCATCTCTTCAATTTCCTTTTTCAGTTCCCCTATGTTTTCCATGGCCTTTTTACGTTGTTCTTCCCGCCATTTCTCTACCCTTTCTTTTCGCTTTCTCATTTCTTCTTCTAGCTTATTCTGGTCAAAGTTCTTGGGGGGAAAAAAAAAGAGAAACAGAGAGAGGGAAATAAGGATCAACAATTTTACTCCAAGTGACATTCCAGATAACTTCTCCAAAGTATAAAAAATGGAAAAATAGATGTACACAAAACTCCTAAATTTAGACCAGATTTAGATCATACATCTTTTAAATATATTCAGGAATAAACTAGCAAAATGAAATCACAATAAAAAGCATCTTCAACTAAGAAAGCAGACACACTTCAAACACCATAAATTAATCTCATTTTAGTTACAATATGTGTGCAATATGCACACATGAATTCAATTTCTCCCTCTAAGTGGAATCTAAATGAACTAGCAAGCAAAGTTCCCTAGTTATTAGTTATTCTCAACTTTAAATCCTCCAAACTCCTCCAAGACTGCCTCTATGAAAAGCAATTTTCTATTACAAATTACTGAGTAAATGAAAGCTATTTATCAACATGATTAAGAAGTTTTGATCTTTTAGCCTTTAGGTCTAGGTTTCCTAGGAACAGCCATTCTAAAGCCTGTATCAAGATTATTAATAATACTCTCAAAAGGAGAGAGTAAATCATTTGCACAGTCATAATCAGGGACTTAAAGATTAAGCAATATAGAAATCAAAATTTTAGACACGCTACGTTACAGGTAGTTATGGAAATACACATGTATAAAAGTCAAAATATTAATAAATGATAATGATGATGGCATTTTGGGCACCTAGGATTACAGAGAATTACTTCTGACTTTCCAAGTATTTTATAATACAGTTATATTATGTTTGTATTTTTAAAATAAGTTTACTTCTTAAACAAACAAAAAGCTTTGATCCTGAATTTATATCCTTTATAATAATTCCATCCTCTCTGAAGATGAGCTCCAGAAAGCTCATGTGTTTTTCTCAAGATCACCCACTCATTCAAGACTAGTAGAAACTAGATCAGAAACCAGACTCCCAGACTTCTTGTGTTATATCTTTTCTTAGATACACTGCTCAGAAAGCAGGTCCCTTAAAAAAAAAAAAAAAACACTAAACAAATAGAACTCAAAAAAAAAGAAAAAAAAGTGAAGCTATAATATATTCTAAAATGGGCAAAAGATATGACTAGGCATTCTAAGAAAAGTGCAAATAGTAAATAAACTTAAAATATCTTATTTAATTAATAGTTTACATTATGTTCACAGCATTTAAAAATATTTACTCAGGGGCTTCCTTGGTGGCGCAGTGGTTAAGAATCCGCCTGCCAATGCAGGGGACACGGGTTCGAGCCCTGGTCTGGGAAGATCCCACATGCCGCGGAGCAACTAAGCCCGTGTGCCACAACTACTGAGCCTGTGCGCTAGAGCCCGTGAGTCACAACGACTGAGCCCACGTGCCACAACTACTGAAGCCCGCGTGCCTACAGCCCGTGCTCCGCAACAAGAGAAGCCACCACAACGAGAAGCCCGCACCCTGCAACAAAGAGTAGCGCCCGCTCGCCACAACTAGAGAAAGCCCGCGCACAGCAATGAAGATCCAACGCAGCCAAAAATAAATAAATTAAAAAAAAAAAAAAAAATATTTACTCATATTTAAAGATATGTAACTCAAAATAACAAGAAACCAATTACACTGGCAAAAATTAAATTTTGAAATATCCATGTTAGCAAGAATGTGAAGAAACAGACATTTTTTCATGTCTAAAATCGTAAAACTTATACAACTTTTTTGCAGAGCAATTTGATACTATTCATCAAAATGTTAAATGTATACAGCCAGCCCTCTGTGTCTGTGAGTCCACATCCTCAGAATTCAACAAACTGTGGATCAGGAATTCAGGAAAAAAAGTATTTTTTTCAGGAAAAAAAGTATTCAGGAAAAAAAATTCCAGAAAGTTCCAAAAATCAAAACTTGAATTTGCCCCATGCTGGCAACTGTTCACATAGCATTTACATTATGTTTACAACTACTCACACAGCATTTACGTCATATTAGGTATCATAAGTAAACTAGAGATGACAATGTATGCGGGGAGAATATGTGTAAGTTATACTACATCATTTCATATAAGGGACTTGAACATCTGAAGATTTTGGTATCTGCAGGAGTCCTATAACCAATGCCCCTAGGATACTGAGGGAAAGCTATATATATATACCCATTGACAAAGTCATTTATTTTACTGATACCAATTTACCCTATACTGTATTCACAAAACACATGTGTACAAGGATTAATATATCATTGTTTATAACTACAGACTGGAGACAGCCTAAATATCCATCTACTTTTTATCAACAAAACACTATGCAGGCATTACAAACAACAAGCTCTACCTCTGTATGCAGCTACAGAAAGATATCCAATATTTAACAAATGAAAACAGAAAGGCATTCTACTTCTTAAGTTAGATAGCTCGTATACTGCTATTTATTACTCTTAAGACCTTACATATTGATAAAATAATTCATAATTTAAAAGTGACAAAAAGCAAGGCACAGAATAGTGCATATAGTATGATCACATTTTGCACATAAAATTAGATAATTTGTATAGATATGCAACTTTTTTCTGAAAAATTTTCTCATGGGACAACTATTATTTTACCTGTTTATTTTACAAATCTATTATCATTTACTTACAAATAAAACACACAGCATTAAAAAACAAGAATTTGTCACTACAGAAACAAATTTGATATTATACGATTACTTATGTTAGTAAACATACGCCGGCATCCTTTTCTTTTTCATCCTCTTTGTCATCTTTGTCTTTTTTCTTCTCTTTAGAACTTTCCCCACTATCTGTTTTCTCTTTGGACCTAGACCTACCAAAAAAGAGAGAGACAGAGAGGGACATCATCTATTTGTTTTTGGAAACATTAATTTTAGAATACTTAGACTTGTATTTTACTTTTTATGTAAGAAATAAACTTCCAAGAGTCAACTGAATTTTTATATACCATTAATAAACACTTTGGAAATAAAATGAAGAATTAATCCCATGAAACTAACTGCAAATATTATTAGATATCTGGAAATTGACCAAAGGAAAACTGGACACAGCATATAAAAATAATTACAAAATTTAAATAACAAAATTAAAATTTAACAAATGGAGAAATACACGAAGACATTAATAGTCTACAAGACAACTGATATATGTAATAATATTTAAAATCCCAACAGGCGGGGCTTCCCTGGTGGCGCAGTGGTTGAGAGTCCGCCTGCTGATGCAGGGGACACAGGTTCGTGCCCCGATCCAGGAAGATCCCACGTGCCGCGCAGCGGCTGGGCCCGTGAGCCATGGCCGCTGAGCCTGCACGTCCGGAGCCTGTGCTCCGCAACGGGAGAGGCCACAGCAGTGAGAGGCCTGCATACGGCAAAAAAAAAAAAAAAATCCCAGTAGGCTTGCATTTTGACCCTACTTAGGGCATCTAATAATGAATAAAATCCCTTAATTGTAACGTAATCAAATTAGTTGACCTTTTTCCCTCCTCTATGATTGGTGCTTTTTAAAGCATCTTAGAAATTTTTCCAACTTTGATGAAGATACTCTAGAGGTAAAGAAGATATTCTCTAGTACAAACTCCTAAAAAGTTTATAGCTTTGCCATCTAATTTGGTTTTTAATCTGTTTGGAAATGCTTTTTGCGCACAGAATGAGGTAGCCAGTCCTATTTTATTAAAGGATAGCAAATGTCCCTAACACCATTTATTGGAAAATCTTTGTCCTACTATTTACAATGTCACCACTGTCATTTATCAAATGACCTTATATGCATGGATCTGATTCTGAGTTCTTTATATGGTTCCAGTGATCTACTTGTCTATCCTTACAATAAAGCAACACTCTTAATTTCTATAACTTTATGACAAGTCTTGATACCTGGTAGTGCAAGCTCTCATAACTTGTTCTTCAAAAGTGTTTTTATGCCCTTTGCATTCCTAATTTTATAATCAGCTTATCAAATACTTTTCTATTCATGTCTGCTAAGAACTTTTAAACATCAATGTATGTTGAAGTTAATAAGATGCTTTTCCTGAATCTACTTAGATAACCAAGACTTTTCTCCTTGAATCTTATTAATGTAGAGGATCATACTGATTGATTTTCCAATGTTAAACCAACCTTCCATTCCTGGAATAAATCCAACTAGTTTATGATTGTATTATCTTTTTTATATATTGTTAAAAGCAGCATGCTAATCCTTTATGTTTAGACTGAGTATAGCCTATAATCTTTTTTCACACTGCCCTTGTCAGGTTTTCCTCAATCATCTTATTAATTTTCTTCATTTTATGAATGTTTCTTCTTTCTTAAGTCTTTGTTCCTCAAAAGTATCATTACAGAGTAAAAAGACAAACCAGAGTAATATATCTGCCCCTCACATAAATGACAAAAAACAACTATCCAGAATATTTAAAAACAAAACCCCCCTATAAATCAAGTTTTAACGACAGAAACAACCCAATAGGAAAATGAGCAAAACATTTAAACATGTACTTTAGAAAAGAGGAAATCTGAATGACCAAGAAACATATGAAAAAGTGTTCAACTTCATTAGTAATCAAGGAAATGCAAATTAAACCATAATCATATTGCTATTACATGTCTAACAAATAAACAAAAATCAAAAGGACTGACAATACCTAATACTGGCAAGGGTATGGAGGGATACAATTCTCATATACTGCTGGAAGTATAATTAGTACAAACTCCTTGGAAAGCATTTCGGATTACTTAGTTAAAATGAAGCTATGTTTATTCTATGACCATGTAACTTCACTCCTATATATATACACCCAAGGGAAACTCATATACATGTATACTAGGATATATATACAAAAATGTTCATAATAGCCCCAAAGTTAAAACAACCCAAACATCCATCTCAGTAGAATGGATAAATAAATAGTGGTATATTTATACCACAGAATAGTGTTCAGCAATAAAAATAAACTACTGTTATGAGCAACACAGATAACTCTCGATGTTGAGCAAAAACGCAAAAGAAGACAAGACTCATTCATGTAAAGTTAAAAAACATATAAATCTAGACTATTCTTTTTCCAGTTATACACACAGGTGGTAAAACTATAAGGAAACAATTAGGACACAAATTACTAGCACAGAAGTCAGGAGTGTTTTTTTTGTGTGTGTACGCGGGCCTCTCACTGCTGTGGCCTCTCCCGTTGCGGAGCACAGGCTCTGGATGCACAGGCTCAGCGGCCATGGCTCACGGGCCCAGCCACTCCACGGCATGTGGGATCCTCCCGGACCGGGGCACGAACCCGTGTCCCCTGCATTGGCAGGCGGACTCTCAACCACTGTGCCACCAGGGAAGTCCCCAGGAGTGTTTTTATATAGGGAAGGAGGGAGCTGGGTTAGGGAAGGGACATGGAGGGCTTCCGGGGGTACAGAAAATGTTCTATTTCTTGACTTTGGTGGCAGTTACATGGATCTTGCTTTATAATTATTTAATAAGCTGCATGTTTATATTTCCCTCATTTCTCTGAATTTATATTTAAAAATTTAAAATAATCCCAATGGGCATTATTACACTGACCTTGACAAAATAAAAGTAAAATTTATAAAGTAAAATAAATGACATGGAAAAAGTCCTCATTAACTAATATGGAGAAAACAGAACAAATCCATACATCCCATGACACCACTTTAGAAACAATAATGGCAAAGAACAAACCACTAACAAGAGAAACAAAAAGAGTAAATGTATTATGTCTAATAGACATAAATAATATCTCAAAATTGAATGGTACTGACATCTTAAGGAAACAGGTACATTTAACTTACAAAAGCAAAGTTCACCCATTATGAATAGCCAATCAGCAATACACACTATGAGTAAAAAAGTTATTTGTCAATCAACATCGGAAATGCCAAGAAAATAATTTCAAAGGAAAAAACATAGTTCCCACAAAGATGTATATAAAATGCATTTCTGACCATTAATAGCAGATATTCAATAAAAGAACAATGCATTATGAGTGTTAAAACTAATAGAATCTAGCATTTTCTAAAAGCATTACAAGCTTTATAACCTATTGAAATAATTCAGCTAACAGCTCACGGCAGCAGCCAAATTCAGTATTTATAAAGATTTTTTTTAAAAACTGTAGGGAAGAGAGACAGTTCCCAACCTACCTATTCTCAGCTTTCTTGCTTTTATTGCCAGGACTGGAGGATCGGGATCTCCGGCCCCGGCTTCTACTCCTCGAACGTCTCCTGTCTCGACTTCGAGATCTTCTTCGCTCTCGACTTCGATCTCTCTCTCTACTTCTGGAACGCCTGAAAGGGGACACTTTATTTATTCTATGACCAAGTGGAACGTCTACTTCAGACCATGGTTCTGCCTCATGTTGAAAGAAGCTTCTTAATTATTACCATTATTAAAGACAGATTTCAATTAACTATCACATCAGCTAAACAGGGAACAAGTAAAGCCAGTCCTTACAAGTGGTCAATGAAATAAATGATACTAATTTCAAAGCCATGTTTGTTGAAAAACAGAGGAAATATGTAACAAGAGCTGTTTGAAATTTATGACCTATAGCAGAAAATCTAAATTTCAAAGACAGCTGAAACCTAAGTATAAGGATGGGCAGAATGGGGCTGTGGAAAGATCACAGATATGAAAATTAGGAGACAAGAATTTCTACCCTGGTACTACTAATTAGTGACATACATAGGGCAGATCAACTCTCTGGGTCTCAGTTTCCTCATCTGTAAAATATGGAGACTTCCCCAAATAATCTCAAAATCCTTCTTGCTCTAAAATCTTGTGATTCTTTCACACCAAAAAGTCAAAGACCAAATCTTTAACGACCAATTTCACTTAACAAGTACTTGACTGAATTGTATGAAACTGTTCCTGGTACCACATAATATAAAATTGAATAAGTTAGTGTTATCCACATTGTTACGAGTGAATATTTTCCCGAAGTACCAGGTGACACTTTTGCAATCTCTCCTTCCAATGTCTGAAAAAGATAAAGTCAAAGTTTTTTCTGTGATCAGTTCACAGCACTTGTATAACCTTGTCTTCTTTCCCATTTTAATGAGAAACTTTATGAGAAATCTTTTTTTGGTGTGGGGAAGATTATTTTTATTTAGAGACTGTTTTCTACCTCCAGAAGTTATGGCTGCTTGGGTGGTACCATGGAATATTTAATCAAGTTTAAAAAAGTTAGGATGTTCTTTGGTTAAATCTAAAAAAGTTCTTTAAAATAGTTTCAAACGGAGTATGGAGATGGCTCTGCCCTGTTTCCTTCTCCTGTCAGCTCTAGCAGTTGCTCTGAAGACAGGGGTCAGCTTTCTTGGGACAGGATTAGACTAGAACCCCCCTGATGGCATATTACATTAGCTTTTACTTCACTGTTTGAAAATGACAGTGGAAAGGGGAAAAAAAATACTGTTTGAATGTTCTAGGCAAATCACTTCTGTACCTCATCAAACAAGCTGGGGTAAAAGCAGAGGGCCTGCAAAGGGGCCACTAAATTCTAGTCCAAAATTTTTGAAGAAGCCTGATTTAGCTGAGAAGGTCCAATTTATCAAGAGTCCTGTGGAGATTAATGTCTTACCTCAGACGCTTCCTGTCTCTTGACCGAGATCTTCTTTTATCCCTGCTACGAGACCTCTCTCTCCTTCTATCTCTATCCCTGCTTCTAGACCTTCTGTCATCTCCACGTTTACTTCTTTTGTCTGAGGGTGAGCGACTTCTAGATCGACTTCCAGAGCGTCCCCGTGATGCTGATCGCTTCCGATAGTGGCTGGATTATTAAGTTAAAGATTAAGCTTAGCAAACACAGCTTCTATCACATTTTATTTATTTTATTATTTTCTTTAAAAAATCTCAGCAGATAAACATTGAAAGGACTTCTTATACGTAAACTTTTTTAAAAGTAGGGGGAAAGAATGAACTCTTCTGCTACAGCATACTGTCCTGAAAAAGAAGGAAGGACAGTAAGCCAAAGAGACCAAGTTCCTGCCTTTGGGCCTCAAGCAGCTTGCATTCTGGTAAAGGAAGAGAGGACAGGCAAGTAAAGAAATAAGTATACAATATGCATTTGGTGGTACAGAGAAAAACGGATGAAAGTAAAGGAAAAAGAGAGACAGTGGGAGGTAGGAAGTTTGCTCCTTTACACCAGGTGATTAGAGAAGGCCTCACTAATAAAGTGCCATTTCAGAGGTTTGAAGGAAGTAAAGGAAGGAACCATGGAGATATGTGAGGGAGAAACTTTCCAGGCAAAAGGCACAGTAAGTGCAAAGACCCTGAAGAGGAACCTTGATTGGTGTGTTTAAGGAACAGCAAGGAACCAGATGTGGTTGGAGTTGAATGAGTGAGAGAAAGTGTCATGAGATGAGGTCAGAGGTACAGCATGGTAGCCAAATGTGGAGAGCCTTATAGGCCATTATAAGGACTTTCTCTTTTACTTTGAGAAAAGATGAGAAACTATTGGAAGATTTTAAGCAGAGGCGTGACATAACCTCCCTACTATTTTTAAAGCATTACTCTGGCTGCTGAGGGGAGAACAAACCAAAGAAAGGCAAGGACAGAAGCAGGGAAAACAGGTAGAATGCTACAGCAATCCTCCAAGTAAGAGACAGCGTTGACTTGGATCAGAATGTCTCCTGTAGAATTGTTGAGAAGTGTCAAACTCTGGATATTTTAATGACTAATTAAATGTCAAGTGCAACAGCAAATCTAGTACACAAGCCAGGCAAGGCAGAGAAGTGGGGGAGAAGGCCGAAGAGATAGAAAGGACCTTCTTGGGAAGGGCCCTGAAGGCTGTGCTGAAGAGTCTCACTTCATCTTGGAAGCAGTAAGAACCAACAGACATGAAAGCAAGGAAATGACATAATCTTATGTTCATTTCAGAAGTGTCACTCTGGCTGCAGTGTGGAATCAACTGGGAGCGCAAGATCAGAGGAAGGTAACTTGAGGCAGGTGTAGCAGTCTGAGTAATAAATGATTAGGGCCTGAATTAAGTCAGGGAGAGCAGGAATGGTGACTGCGTGCAGTATCTAACTAGATGTAGGCAGCAAGAGAGAATAATCAGTCAAATAAATATCACTTCCAGGTTTCTGGTCTGGGTGGCCAGATGAACAGCAATGCTTTCACAGAGATTTAAAAGACCTTTACATGAATTTTCTGTAGTTATGGAAATACTCTTTATCCAGGTGATGGTTACACGGTTCATATATGAGCTAAATTTCACCAGCTCTACCCTTAAGCATTGACCATTTCCCTGACTATTAATTATATCTCAGTAAACTACTATTACCTTACTTACTTATTATTTATATCCTAGATATAAATGATCTTTCAGTCACAGCTAAACATTAAGCAAATACGCACATTTAAGATAAAAATCTCAAGGTCCCAAACCAGGTAACAATCTGAAATGTTGAAGACATATCAGAGTTCTAATAAAACCTCCCAGTTCTCAGTTTAAAAAGGATAAAAAACACATAACAAAGAAATTTTAAATCTATGTGCGAAATAAATGCCCATGCAACAAGCATTTACTGTAGTCCAAAACAAACCTAGTCACGTAGTATTGTAGGCGATGTAAAAATGTTTGGCCACACACTCCTTTCAATTAAGAAAATACCACACGCGCACAAAAAACTAAAGTAGAGAGCGACAGGGGCCAAAGAAATGTTGCAAACGCGAAGTGGTGAGAAATTCAACTGAGGTCGCTATTGACTAAGGCGATACGGGTAAGCTCCGCGGAAATGGCGGGATGTAGTTGACGTCCCGGAGGTGTGTTCCCGCTCCAAGGGCTGGAACCGGCCGATGGCCGTGTAAGGGAACCCTGTGCCCGCCGCCGACCCAAGTGCCTCAGCCGAGGTCCCCCAGCCCCTCTAGTAGCCGCGGGCAGCGCTGGCCGCACGTGGGGTCGCACCGGGCCAGGCCCGGCCCCGCGGCCACCTCGATCCCGCCTGAGGAAGGGACTCCCCGCTCGCCCGCCCAGCGCGCCGTCTCACCGTGACTCCCGGCCCATGCCGCAGGCCGCGGGAAAACGGCGCCCTTCGGGATCACGCGCAGGAGAACCGGACAGAGTAGGAGGCCGCACAACCCTCAGCACGCCGGGCGAGTAACAGCACTAACAAGCTGCAGCAGCCACAGCGGTAGCCACCATCCGAACGCGGGCAACGAAAACAGGACGTGGTGGCGCCAGCGGCAGGAGGAAGGAAAAAGCGGGCCGGAAGCGGCTATCGTTCCACAGCGCCCCCTCTCGGCTGGAGGCCTCACAGTGCCGGCTGCGCCTAAAGAGGTTGCCTCGGCCGGGTTTTCCCTGCACAGCCGCGGAAGCCCCCGCGCCTTGGTGCGGTAGAGGGTGGAGCCTCAGCCGCCATGCAAGCCTTGGGAGGGTCTTTCCTACAGGGGGCACTGAAACGCCATAAGCAACCCCAAGCTGCCCCCGGAAGTGTACTGACATCTAAGCGATGCTACAAACATCTCCATTCACTCTCACCGTTTCTATGTGCATTCATTTAAACATATTGTTACGTGTCAGGCATGTTCTACCTTCCAACGAGCTTTCAATCGCGTGGCAGACATAGGCATTAACAAAAACACAAGCAGATGTAATATAACAGAAAAGAGATTCTACCATAGGAAAGGGGTTCAGAAAGAGTTCCCTAAGGAAGTGACCTTTGAGGTATGATTTGAAGACTGAATAGGAGTTAACTTGGTGAAGAGGACGAAGAGCTAAAACTACGTTACACAAGATTATGGTTCTCAACATTGCCTGCGCTTAGGAGCTTAAAAATACATATACGGATGCGTGTGTTCCATTCTGATACTCTAATCTGATTGGTCTGGAGTGCTTCCAGTACACTGGGAATTTTAAAGCTTCCCAGGTGATTCTGAAGTACAGTCTGGTCAAGGCGAAGAACGACTCGCCTAGTGGAACTTACGCTGCAATGTTGTTTTAGCAGAAAGCTGTAAAGGCTTTGGGGACAGGCTCTCACTTGCTTTACGTGCTTCTGTACTATTTTATGTTCTTACACATACAGATGATAGAAAAGTTCCATATTTTGACTGTGGCAGTCATTGCATGGATGTTTGTCAAGATTCATTGAACTGTACGCTTTATTTTTATTTTATTGTTATTTTTTTTGGCCGTGCCCCACAGCCTGCGGGATCTTAGTTCCCCAACCCGGGGCCCCTGCAGTGGAAGCGTGGAGTCCTAACCACTGGACGGCCAGTGAGTTCCCTGAACTGTATGCTTTAAATTGGTGTGTTTTATTGTATGTAAATCTTACCTCGATAAATTTGAATTTTTAAAAAATGAAACCAACGAGTTTAAGACTCTAAGACTGGCTTCTGCTCTTCCTCTGTGATTTATTGCCCACCTGTGGCTGCAGGGCAGACCATGCCGAGTAAGGAAGGCCTGAGCCAATATATGACAGAATGGACACCAATGAGGGTCAGGTATGAGAGCCATTGTAAATTGCTTGTATGTAGGCTGAAGGTAAGGAGTGTGGAGACACTGACAAGTGGTCAGATTCTGGATGTATTCCACAGGCAGCTTTCCAAACACTAATTGATAAAATGGATGTGAACTGCAAGGGTAAGGGAGGAATAAAGATGACTCCCAGGTTTTGATCCGAGCTACTCTGGATTGTGGTGAATTTGTGGAGATGAAAAAGGCCTGGGTGCAGCAGATTTGGTGGGAAAAGGAGAGAAAATCAGTGTTTCTGCCTACTAGATATCCAGAAGGAGATAATGGCTGAAAGGAAATATATAAGTCTGGAGTTCAAAGGAGAAATAGAGATTGGAGAGATAAGGGTCATAAGCACTTTATAGAATGTATACAGATCTTCCTCAACTTAGGATGGGATTACATCCTGATAAACCCATCTTAAGTTTAAAATACTGCAAGCGGAAAATGCATTTTAATATGCCTAACCTACCCGTCTTAACTTAGCCTAAAAAAATAAATAAATTAAATAAAATAAAAAATAACTTAGCCTAGCCTACCTTAAACGTGTCAGAACACACACATTAGCCTGCAGTTGGGCAGAATCATCTAACACAAAGCCTATTTTATAATAAAATGTTGAACATCTCATGTAATTTATTGAATACTATACTGAAAGTGAAAAGCAGAACAGTTTTAAGTGGATCATCATGGACTGGGATCTGCAGCTCTCTGCCACTGCCCAGCGTCACTAGAGAGTATCATACTGCAGATGGCTAGTCCAGGAAGAGATCAAAATTCGAAATTCAAAGCACGGTTTCTGACGAATGTGTCACTTTGACACCACCATAAAGTCAAAAAATTGTAAGTCAAACCACCCTAACTCAGGGACTTTCTGTATACAGTATTTGAAGCCAAGGAACTGGATGAGGCCATGCAAAAATTGATATAGCTGGAACAGATTTTTTAAATCACTTACTCAAATGCCTTGATTTTAAGGGAGAATACTGAGACATGGGAAACAAATTTAATCCCAGATCACTAATCTTCTTGGAATCTAAACTGGAACCAGAACCCAGCCATCTGATACCCAGGCCAGAGCTCTTTCCAAGATACTTCATTTCTAACTCCCTTTTTTTTTTTAAATAGTTTTATTTTCTTTTTTAATATTCATTTATTTAGTGGCTGCCCCAGGTCTTTAGTTGCAGCATGCAGGATCTTCAGTTGCAGCATGCATGCAGGATCTAGTTCCCTGACCAGGGATCGAACCCCAGCCCCCCACACTGAGAGTGCAGAATCTTAAACACTGGACCACCAGGGAAGTACCTCTAACTCCCTTTTAAGAGAACATATTCACGTGACAATTCTAACTGGCTTTTTGTGCCCACAGCATATTTACGGTAAGTTCACAGCATTTCTATGTCCTTGAAGAAACTACTTTTATCTATTAGCAGAGGTGAAAGAAGTAATTATAGTCTACTATGTCTCCAATACATCACTTATTTAGCAAACTGCCCTGGCTTCCAAAGCAGATTTTGATTCTAACTAACCTAGTTCTGAATCTCATAACCCTCTTGCTGTTTTTACACCAACTGTGTGTACACACATGCATTTATACAGCTAATAAGACTAAAAATCTATGGCCAAAGATGTCACCTCTCGACGACCATCCTTTGTTGTTGTCTTCTTTTTTGGCTGCACCTCACAACATGAGGAACCTCCCAGACCAGGGACGGAACCCGCGCCCCCTGCAGTGGAAGCGCAGAGTCTTAACCTCGCGGGCCTCTCACTGTTGTGGCCTCTCCCTTTGCGGAGCACAGGCTCCGGACACGCAGGCTCAGCGGCCATGGCTCACGGGCCCAGCCGCTCCGCGGCATGTGGGATCTTCCCAGACCGGGGCACAAACCCATGTCCCCTGCATCAGCAGGCGGACTCTCAACCACTGCTCCACCAGGGAATCCCTGTCAATCTAGTTTTAACTCATAAACATTTCAAATCCCTGAAATTTCTAAGTAAAAAAAATTCTTCTTAATTATTCCAAACACTAATAAACCTGCATTTCCATTTGACATTATTCAACATGCTTAAGCAAATACTCATGTCTTCTCTTTGAAATAAATTTGATAATGACTTACAATTACTAAAACTTTGCATGTGTAAAGTGACAAAATGGAAGAAATAAAATGTGCAATTGAAAACCCCTAGTGTCTTCCCAGGGATTGGGGAGAGTGTGACAAATTCAAGAATACTATCCAATCCTCTGCATATTAGATTTGTATGGAATTAGGAAAAATGTGTGCTTGTAATCTTACCCTAAGTCAAACGAATAGACAAATTGTTATACTTACTCTCCATCACTGTGGTTCAAAATAAAAAAACTTTGTGAGTAATAAAAAAAAGTCTATATCACAAGAATTAATCAAACAGACGATACAAAAAAACTAGGGAAATGTAATACCAAGTGATAAAAAACTTATGCTTTATACTCTTTTAAGTCAAACCTTCCAAATATGACAGTGTTACCACATTAGTTAAAAGAGTATTTGTGCTATTGGGTTGAATACGTCAGTCAATTCTTCAAATTCCATTTTTATATCTAATCATTCTATGCCTATTGCTTAAAAAACATACTTCTGAAAATCTAAAACTCAAAAGTAAAAATTTCCAATTCTGAGTTTGGTAATAAAATTTTTCATAAATTAAAATTAATAAAGATTTCATAAATACCTTTTAATTTCACATGTATGAATCTTAATCATTTCCTCCATTAAATATTTATGCTGGAATAAAAATTAAGATACTGGGGCTTCCCTGGTGGTGCAGTGGTTGAGAGTCCGCCTGCCGATGCAGGGGACACGGGTTCGTGCCCTGGTCCGGGAGGATCCCACATGCTGCGGAGCGGCTGGGCCCGTGAGCCATGGCCTCTGGGCCTGCACGTCTGGAGCCTGTGCTCCGTGACGGGAGAGGCCACGGGGTGAGAGGCCTGCATACCGCAAAAAAAAAAAAAAATTAAGATACTGACGCAACGAGAAAAGATAAAATTGGCTACCTTATTCAGCCCTTATAAGTTAAAATGTGCAAACTTAACACTAGACAATTCAATTTCTTTCATTTTATTTTTAAGATGGCTCCATTTCTCAGGACAGAACAATACAAATACAAGATTCAGTCCTTGGGACTGGCTGAGACAACATTCATCTGCTCTCCTAAAAGCACTAGCTCAGCTCTCAAAGAGGAATTACAAATCTGAGAAGTTAGGGAAAGGTGTAGACTAGGAATTCTAATTAAACAAGAAAAATCGATTACTGACATTGGTACTCTAATCTTCACATCAGTATTAATACAAACTCAACCCTTTCCAGTCAGGGAACCTGCCATTCCATTCCTAATCAAGTGGTTTTAAAACCTCAAAAAGTAAAAGAATTTCATAAAGGTGTAAACCAATATGCTTCCTTTAGAGTCACTGCAATATAGAAGAGAATTTTTTTTTGTAAGCTTCTCTTCCTGAGTTCTGCAGGCTTCATGGTACTTCAGAGCCCCAATAATCAAGCAGTTCATGACAAAAGATAAAAGTGAAAAAGTAGACACAGAGATCTGTGAAAACTTCGCCCATTTTGCTATAAGTATCCATTGATCGATTTATCACTTCAGCAGGAATTCCGGATAACAGAAGCGCAGCTGTTAGCACTGTTGTCTTTATCTTCTTTTCACCCTGCATAGAGAAAGACTTCAATAAATCTTACAGCTTTCAGAAGACTACTTAAGCTCTATAAAAACATCAGTGCTGCTATTTTTGCCTAACTGATTTCAAAACTGTTAATGAAGTTTCAAAATATCAATCAATAATATATGAAGAAACATTTACTGAGCATATAATATGTAAAGCAGCAAACTGCTAGGCAACAGGGAAAAGACACCATTCTTGCTATCAAAAGTTAAAAAAAAAAGTCTTATCTTGGAGGCAAGATATAAATAATAATTTAAGATACATACAAAAGCTCAAGACAAAAACAGGAAAAGTATTACCAGACAGGACATAAATAATTGCTAAATGAATGACATGGATGACGTGTGCTATAGTGGCTCAAAGGAGACAGAAATTACTCCAGGGTTTTACGTATAAGTAAAGCACAGGGAAGGATTTCAGAAGGAAGTGGAATTAAAAACAGGCCTTTAAGAATGAGCAAGATTAATCTTATTATAAGGTTAAGTCTCACGACAACAAAAGTCAGAAGAGTGATAGGTGTACTGGAGGACAGTGAATAATTTGTAACAGAATCAAAGGAACATTCTGTAGAGTCAGCCCTAATTGCCATCCAAACGAATTCACGTTTGTTTACATATGCAGCAGAATATCACTGAACATTTATTTCCTAATATAATTTTCTAGTCTCATTCTTTAAGAGATTCAAGGCTGAATTTTCATTTAATTTATTGATTTGGTATCACCAAATCCAATCACACAGTTCAAAACATTTTAAATATAAAAAGCTATAGTTACCCAAGAGAAATCAAAGCCTATGTCCACAAAAAAACCCACTCAGGAAAGTTCTTTGTTGCTTTAGACATATTAACCAAAAATTGGAAACAACCAAGACGTCCAGCAATAGGTAATTAGACAAATTAATGGATACACTCACTCAACGGAGCATTACTCAGGAAAAAAAAAAAAGAGAGAGAAAGAAAATGAACTACTTATGCACTCAACAATATGGATGAATATCAAAAATATGATGCTGAATGAAAGAAGCCTTGCACAAAGAAGTACATACAGGAACGATCCCATTTAAAATAAGTACTAAAAAAAAAAAAAAAAATAAAATAAAATAAAATAAGTA